>NC_133134.1:99648481-99950764 GCF_048418815.1 Hemitrygon akajei | reverse complement strand
TTCGTCTTCAGAAAACGTTAAGTTTTGTCTTAAGTCGCAAAGATTTTCTAAGCTGCCCTTGAATTCCAAAACATAGTCTAAAAATTAATATGCATGTCCTTATTAATCGACTGTTCATTTATTACTGTCAAAGGTCCTTGAACTCTATAACCAAATAGACATTTAAAGGGTCTAAAACCTGAGGATCCTGAACTGATTCTCTTACTGCGAAAAAATACAAATAAACTCTTTCATCCCAATCCTTCGCAATTTCAACACAGAATGTGTTCATCGTGATTTTGAGGGGAGAATAGAATCTCAGTAAGGACCCTGGTGAATCTGGATTGTACGTAAACGACATAATCTGCTTGGCTCCCAATTCATAATCTACCTACTGGAAAATTCCAGATGTAAATTTACTTATTTGATCAGACTGGATTTCTTTTGGCAAATCAAATAGAGTAACACACTTTATAAGGGATTTTGATACAGTTTTGGTTTTGATATTTGTGAGAGGTATTGCATCGGGAAATCTTGATACGGCACACATGACAGTTAGCAAATACTGATGACCTGCTTTAGTCTTTGGCAATGGGCTAACACAATCCACAAAACCTTTGGAAAAGGGTTACAACATCTTTTCTCTAATTAGGCCAGACGAATTGCTTCAAAACCTTGTTTACAGTTTTATTCACACGTAGATGAACATCCAAGGGCATATTATGGGCCAAAGTTAAAATTCCATTCCTATAAACTTTGGGAACTACAACCTGGTAAACAATTGTCCATTCCTCATTCACAGGTATAGCAGGTGGTCTCCACTTCTTCATTAACATTTCTCCTCGAAATAATATTCTACTGGCACTTTCCTAATCTAATAATCGGAGAGAGCTTTTTCTCTTACAGTTACAATCTCAGGGTCCCGGTTCTGTTCTGCTACAAACTCTTTCCTAGAGATAATCTTCATCGTCAGATTTAGTATCTGGATCCTGGTGAAACAATGAATACCGAAAAGTCCCTGGCACATCATCAAAACCTGAATCCCGATTATGGCTGTCATGGATAACAGAAACATACTGCACAGAACTACCTGCATTGGAAGACTTCTTCGTCATACTTCGAGTTACTGCGCAGGAGGGATAAAGGTCAGAGTCCATCTTTGCATCATCAGTGATTATCCTACCTGTCAGCTGCACTGCAGGAATTAATTGGCCACCTGCTAGGTCATTCACTAACAACAAAGAAACACCTTCTACTGGTAAACTAGGTCGTAGTTCCATCTTAACTGGTCTTGAAACCAAACCTGACTTCAGAATTAACTTGTGCTTAGGTACAGAAACAACATTGCCTTCAATGCTTTTGATAAGGTTTACCTCACCAGTGGCAGTCTCATCACTAAACTTCAGACACTGTGTGATATAAGTACCTGAAAGCACGAGTATCTCGAAGAATCTTCACTGGTACCGGTGTCGTCCCTTCATTCTCTGATACAAACCCATCTAACATAAAATGTTCTAATTCTTCCCTAACTCAGTCAGACATCTTAGCCTTTGACAGAGCTTCATCTGAATGTTCAGACCCCTGTGGGTTTACTGGCGTTTCAACACGCTGAGCAAAGTCATCTGGAACTGCTTCCCTTTCCTTCTTCTTCTTCAGAACGAAACAGTCAGCCATGACATGACCAGCTTTCCTTCAATAGTGACAGGTAAGACCAGAATATTTCTCCTTCATTTGCTTCTCTTCATCCTTACCTTTTACAATAGACCTAGATTTAATTTCTGGTTTACCCTGACTGTCCATGCTACACTTTTGGAAGGTCTTACTCGGGGTATACTTAGCCTTGTGGGTGAGGGCAAACTCATCTGTAAATCCAGTAGAGTCTTGCAACCTGGCTACGTCCTTCTCTTCCAAATATGGCTTTAGATCATGAAGGACGAACCTTTTAAATTCATCAATTAGAACCGGGTCTTTGAAGTTGTTAAAATCATCATTCACATTTTCAGATGTACACCATCGCTCGAAACATACAGACATTTCATAAGCAAATTCAAGATAAGTCTTGCTCACAATTTTCTTTATATTTCTAAACCTTTGTCTATAGGCTTCTGAAACCAATTCATAGGCTTTACGCACAGCCTATATCACAATGTCTTAATTAGCTGCATCTGCAATTGACAGGGCAGAATAAGCCTGTTGAGCCTTACCTTTAATTACAATCTGTAAGAGAAGAGACCAGCCCTCTTTGGGCAACCCTACACTCTGAGCTATTTTCTCAAAATGCTGGAAGTATTTAGCAACCTCGGCCTCATCAGATGGCGGACCAATTTAACATCATGACTGCAACAAACGGCACAACTGGTTCCGCAGGATCAGAAGCCTGACCCAAGCCCTCATATTTTGCAACTGAAACTGCCTCTTCTCCTTCTTCCCTCTGTTTGTCTGCTCCTTTCCACTGTCTGCTTCTCTGGCATCAAACAGCCTCTGTCTTTCTTTATCTTTATCCTCTAATTATTTAAGTCTATCAAACTTAATTTGTTCTAGTCGTAACTGGGTCTCCTGTCTACTTACAGGAAACTTCTTTAACAGCTCTTTATCAAACTTCGTAGATATATGGTGCTCAGCTATTTCTCTCTGAATCTCTGGCTTTCTCATAGCCGGCTTTATCTTACAAGGTACAGCTCCTTAGCAGTGGCCAGTAATTCATCCTTTTTGGCTTTCACTTGTGCTTCAGGGGTTGGCAATCCTAGGAATGCCTCAATATCTATTGCTGTTGATTTCCACACACAAGTAAATAAAAAGAGAATTAGTCAATGACATCAATAATGAATGAATCAATTAATAAGTTTCAATTTTGTTCTAATCGCGGACGAGCTCCCAAATTTATAACAAACTCTAACCTTTTAGAAACGAGCCAGCAGCAAGGGATTTCACACTGAGTCAGGTTTTAATTTTTGAAAACACTATCCTTATTAGTATCTACTTATAATATAGTAACTTAACGAAATAAAATAAAGTTAACATCGTTATGCGCGTATATGTGTAACTATGAGGCCTCGGATCAGTGATTAAAGTCTGAGGAAGGCAACTTAGTAAGGTTCAGTAATCGACAGAATAAATGATGGAGAGAGATTTTAGTAATCCACGTTGCAACGTAGAGAGAATGTAAGTACAAAGTATTCCATAGTTTCTACGTCAGGTAAACAAAGTAATTATCGCCGAATGTCTTGTTCGTGGAATCCATCCGTAATCCACATACGAATTATCACCAAAAACGAACTTTTACAGGAATATTGTCTTCGAATGGTACCCCACAACATACCCAGGCAAGGGTTACACAAGTGGCCCCACAGAATATTCCAATATCCATCCTGTAGTGTATACGAAGTGACAGTCACACGTTAGTTGTACTCAGTAACGTTGATTAACCCAACCTTTTGGGTAATGGGAAAGCCTGAGACATCGCTCATTCTGGAGCAAACGTGCCCCAGCAGTTCGTAGTTCCAAGTCCTGCGAGGACTGTGCGAGTAACTGTTCACCCTCTCTATCTCTCCATATGAGTTTACGTCCCCAGCAGCCTGTGATTGACGTCATAGTCCCGGCGCACTCAGGAGCTCTTAAAGAAGCAGTCTATGTAAACGACCGTTGCCTCGTAACAAGGGTTCGAAGATTTCCAGTGCGAGGGATGCTAGGGAAATTTTCGACCGGCGTAACTTTGTGTTCTCTGTGATGCAACACCACCCAACTCCCCGGCCTTTTCGAGAGGATGGCATTAAAATTGGCTAATGGAACCTAGAGAGCTTAGCTAGCGACTGCCGACTTAGCACTTTCTAAATGATTAACGAGACGCGCAGCATCTGATCCGAACCTCAGATAAGTAAGTTCGCAAGTTTTAAGGAGAACTAAACATGCCTGCAAAGGGGCTGTGGTATAGATGAACGTCTGAGGATCCAGAGTGTGGGGAATGAAAAGCAAAATATTATTGAACTGAAATAAGTTAGTACCTTATCCATGGATTGGAAAGGAATCAAGAAAATTTAATAGAGTTATTCAAAATGATGAGGAGTATAGAATCAATCAACGCATGCAGGTCTTTTCCCCTGAAGTTCGGTGTCTGGAAGTTACGTCATAGTTTAATGCTGAAAGATAAAATTTTAAGGGATACCTGAGGGCGAACGGCTTCACTTAGAACATAGACATAGAACAACACAGCACAGTTCAGGCTCTTCGGCCCACCCTGCCTCCCATACAACTCCCCAAATTTAAATTACTCCATATACCATGTAACCATATAAAAATTATAGCACGGGAACAGGCCATCTCGGCCATTCTAGTCCTTGCCGAACGCTGACTCTCACCTAGTCCCACTGACCTGCACTCAGTCTATAACTCTCCATTCTTTTCCTGTCCATATACCTATCCAATTTTTTTATCATCACAAAATCGAACCTGCCTCTACCACTTCTACTGGAAACTCGTTCCACACAGCTACCACTATCTGAGTAAAGAAGTATCCCTTCATGTTTACCCTAAACCTTTGCCCCTTAACTCTCAACTCATATCCTCTTCTTTGAATCTCTCCTACTCTCAATGGAAAAAATCTATCCACGTCAACTCTCTCTATCCCACTCATAATTTAAATACCTCTATCAAGTCCCCCCTCAAACTTCTACGCACCAAAGAATAAAGACCTAACTTGGTCAACCTTTCCCTTTAACTTAGGTGCTGAAACCCAGGTAACATTCTAATAAATCTCCTCAGTACTCTCTCTAAGTTTTTACATCTTTCCTACAATTTGGTGACCAGAACTGTACACAGTACTCCAAATTTGGCCTCACCAATGCCTTGTACAATTTTAACATTACATCCCAACTCATGCTCTGATTTATAAAGAGCAGCATACCGAAAGCTTTCTTCACCACTCTATCCACATGAGATTCCACCTTCAGGGAACTATGCACCATTATTCCTAGATCACCCTGTTCTACTGAATTCCTCAATGCCCTACCATTTACCATGTACATCCTATTTTGATTATTCCTACCAAAATATAGCACCTCACACTTATCAACATTAAAATCCGTCTGCCATCTTTCAGCCCACTCTTCTAACTGGCCTAAATTTCGCTGCAAGCTTTGGAAACCTGCTTCATTATCCACGACGCCAACTATCTTAGTATCATCTGCATACTTACTAATCTAATTTACCACCCCATTATCCAGATCATTAATGTATATAACAGACAACATTGGACACAGTACGTATCCCTGAGGCACACCACTCGTCACTGACAAACAGGTATCCACAACTACTCTCTGGCATCTCCCATCCAGCCACTATTGAATCCATTTCTCTACTTCAATATTAATACCTAACGATGGAACTTTTCTAAATAACCTTCCGTGCGGAACCTTGTCCAAGGCCTTACTGAAGTCCATATAGACAACATCCACTGCTTTACCCTCGTTAACTTTCCTAGTAACCTCTTCAAAAAAAAAAATCAACAAGGTTTGTCAAACATGACCTTCCATACACAAATCCATGTTGACTGTTCCAAATCAGACCCTGTCTATCCAGATAATTATATATACCATCTCTAAGAATAGTTTCCATTAATTTACCCACCACTGACGTCAAACCTACAGGCCGTTAATTGTTAGGTTTACTCTTAGAACCCTTCTTTAGACAATGGAACCACATGACCAATACTCCAATCCTCCGGCACCATCCCCGTTTCTAATGACATTTGAAATATTTCTGTCAGAGCCCCTGCTATTTCTACACTAACTTCCCTCAAGGTCTTAGGGAATATCATGTCAGGACACAGAGACTTATCCACTTTTATATTCTTTAAAAGCACTTGTACTTACTCTTCTTTAATCATCATTGTTTTCATAACTACCCTACTTGTTTCCCTTACCTTACACAATTCAATATCTTTCTCCTTAGTGAATACCGAAGAAAGTAAATTGTTCAAAATCTCCCACATCTCTTTTGGCTCCACACATAGCTGTTAACTCTGATTCTCTAAGGGACCAATTTTATCCCTCACTATCCTGTTGCCTTTAATATAACTGTAAAACTCCTTTAGATTTATCTCTCTCCCCCCTCCTTTCTCTCTCTCTCTCTCTCCCCCCTCCTTTCTCTCTCTCTCTCTCTCTCTCTCTCTCTCTCTCTCTCTCTCTCTCTCTCTCTCTCTCTCTCTCTCTCTCTCTCTCTCTCTCTCTCTCTCTCTCTCTCTCTCTCTCTCTCTCTCTATCTCTCTTTCCGAACCAAGTTTCCAATATCCATTGAAAACCATGGTTCTCTCAAACTTTTAACCTTTCTTTTCAAACCAACAGGAACATAAAGATTCTGTACACTCAAAATGTTACCTTTAAATGACCTCGATTTCTCTATTACATCCTTCCCATAAAACAAATTGTCCCAATCTACTCCTTCTAAATCCTTTCGCATCTCCTCAAAGTGAGCCTTTCTTTCTCCAATTAAAAATCTCAACCCTGGGTCCAGTCCTACCCTTCTCCATAATTATACTGAATCTAATGGTATTGTGGTCACTCTACCCGAAGTGCTCCCCAACACATATCTCCGTCACTTAACCTATCTTATTACCAAAAAAGGAGATCCAACACTGTCCCTTCTTTAGTTGGTACCTGTCTAGTAGTCTATTAAATTTCACTACTGTATCTGCCTCCACCACTGACTCAGGCAGTGAATTCCACGCACCAACCACTCTCTGAGTAAAAAACATTCTTATATTATCCCCTTTGAACTTTCCACCCCTTACCATAAAGCCATGCCTTCTTCTATGGAGCAGTGGTGCCCTGGTGAAGAGGTGTTGGCTGTCCATTCTATCTATTCCTGTTAATATCTTGTATACCCCTATCATGTCTCCCCTCATCCTTCTTCTCTCCAGAGAGTAAAGCCCTACCTCTCTTAATCTCTGATCATAATGCATCCGCTCTAAACCAGGCAGCATCCTGGTAAATCTCCTCTGTACCTTTCTAATGCTTGCACATCATTCCTATAGTGAGGCGACCAGAACTAGATACAGTACTACAAGTGTGGCCTAACCAGAGTTTCATAGAGCTGTACCATTACCCCTCGACTCGTCAACTCTATCACTCGGTTTATGCAAGCTAACACTCCATATGCTTTCTTAACTATCCTATATACCTGTGACGCAACTTTCAGGGATCTGTTGACATGTACCCAGAGATCCCTTGGCTCCTCCATACTCCTAAGTATCCAGCCATTTACTTTGTACTCTGCCTTGGAGTTTGTCCTTCCAAAGTGTACCACCTCACACTTCGCTGGCTTGAACTCCATCTGCCACTTGTCAGCCTACTTCTACATCATATGAATGTCTCTCTGCAATCCTCGACAATCCTCAACACTATCCACAACATCACCAACTTTTGTCTCGTCTGCATCTTGCCAACCCACACTTCTACCGCCACATCCAGGTCGTTGATAAATATCACGAAAATGTAGAGGTCCCAGAACCGATCCTTGTGGGGTACCAGTAGTCAAAACCCTCCAGTCCGTATGTAAACTCTCCACTACGCCCCTCTGCTTTCTGCAGGCAAGGCAATTCTGAATCCAATTGGTCAAACTTCCCTTGATCCCATGCCTTCTGATTTTCTGAATGAGACTACTGAAATGCCTTACTAAAATGAATGTAGATCACATCCACCGCACTACACTCATCTATCTGCCTGGTAAACACCTCAAAGAACTCTATCAGGCTTGTTAGACACGATCTGCCCTTCACAAAGCCAAGCTGTCCCTGATCAGACCATGAATCTCTAAATGCCCATAGATTCTATCTCTAAGAACTTTTTCCAACAACCTTCCCACCACGGAAGTAAGGCTCACTGGTCTATAATTGCCCGGACTATCCCTACTTCATTTTTTGAACAACGGGACAACATTCGCCTCCCATCAACCCTCCGGTACCATTCCCGTGCATAACGAGGACATAAAGCTCGTAGCCAGTGGCTCAGCAATCTCTTCCCTCGCCTCGTGGAGCAGCCTGGGGATATATTTTGTCAGGCCCCGGGGACTTACCCGTCTTTATGCATTTCAACAACTCCAACCCCTCTTCTCCCTTAATTTCAACATTCTCCAGAGCGTCAAGCTCACTCATATTGTCCTCACCATCATCAAATTCCCTCTCATTGGTGAATACTGAAGAGAAGTAATCATTGAGGACCACGCTCACTTCCAGAGCCTGCCGGCATATCTTCCCAACTTTATCTCTAATCGGTCCTATCTTCACTCCTGTCAACCCTTTGTTCTTCACATAATTGAAGAATGCCGTGGGGTTTTCCTTTACCCTATTCGCCAAGGCCTTCTCATGCCCCCCTTCTTGCTCTCCTCAGCCCCTTCTTAAGCTCCTTTCTTGCTACCATATATTCCTCAATAGACTCATCTAATCCTTGCTTCCTTAACCTCACATATGCTGCCTTCTTCCATCTGACTAGATTCTCCACCTCACTTTTCAACCATGGTTCCTCCATCCTATCGTTCTTTATCTTCCTCACCGGTACAAATTTATCCCTAACATCCTGCAAGAGATCTCTAAACATCGACCACATGTCCATAGTAAATTTCCTTGCAACAACATCAGCCCAATTCACACCCTCAAGTTCTAGCCTTATAGCCTCATAATTTGCCCTTCCGCAATTGAAAGTTTTCCTGTCCCCTCTGATTCTATCCTTTTACCTGATAATGTTAAATGACAGGGAGCGGTGGTCACTGAACCCCAGATGCCCACCCATTGAGAGATCTGTGAGCTGATCTGGTTCATTACCTAGTACTAGATCTAGTATGGCAATCCCCCGAGTCGGCCTGTCAACATATTGCGACAGGAACCCGTCCTGAACACACTTAACCTACTCTGCCGTCTAAACCATTAGAACTAATCAGGTGCCAATCAATATTAGCGAAGTTAAAGTCACCCATGATAACAACCCTGTTATTTTTGCATCTTTCCAAAATCTGCCTCCCTATATGCTCTTCGGTATTTCTGCTGCTACCAGGGGTGTATAGAATACTCCCATTAGAGTAACTGCTCCCTTCCTGTTCCTGACTTCTACCCATACTGACTTAAAGAGGATCCTGCTACACTACCCACACTTTCTGCAGCTGTAATAGTATTCCTGACAAGTAATGCCACCCTTCCTCCCCTCCCCCCCCCCCCATCCGTTTTAAAGCATTGAAATCCAGGAATATTCAGAATCCATTCCTGCTCTGGTGCCAGCCAATTCTCTGTAATGGCCACCACATCATATCTCTATGTATGTATACAAGCTCTCAGTTCATAACCTTTGTTCCTGATGCTTCTTGAGTTGAAGTACACGCACTTTAGCCCTTCTGCCTTACTACTTTACACCCTTTATCCTGTTTCTCTTTCTTCAAAGCTTCTTTATATGTTAGATCTGGCTTTACTCCATGCACTATACTTGCAGCTCTCTCATGACCTTTATCCTCCTCCGCCTCACTATCTGTTCTTACACTATGGTCCCCGCTCCCCCGCAAATCTTGTTTAAACCCCCCTGAATAGCACTAGCAAACCTTGCGCAAGGATGATAGTCCCCTTCCAATTCAGGTGCAACCCGTCCCGTCCGAGCACGTCCCACCTTCCCTGGAACAAGGCCCAGTTGTCCAGGAACATAAGCCGTTAGAGGGTGTTGAGAGTTTGGAACGAGCTGGCAACGGAAATGGTGAATGCGGGTTTGATTTCAACATGTAACAGATGTTTGCATAACACGATTGAAGTGGAATGAAGGGTTGTTATCGAGGCGAAGTCGGATGGAGACGTGGAAGAAAAATAAATTACAAACTGTAGAACGTCGGCAGATACTGGAAATCGAAATATCAACTATTTGCTCTTTTCTGACTTGCTGAGTTCCTCCAGAATTTTGGGTGTGCTGATTTGGAATAATAACTCGGAACGGATTCGATGGGCTGCATGGCCCGCTTCTGTGCTCAAGGACTGCATGGACTGATAATGTGAACAAAATGTGAAGGTCAGGTGCAGCAGTAATCAGGAAAGATAACAGTAGTTGCTCTTTATAGGAAGGTGTATGTGTATAACAGTATGGGAATTCTAATGCGCCCCAGACATAAAGTGCTGCAGGAAAGCAGCTCATCACTCTGCTCCAATGGGAGGAAATGAAAAGCCAATACTTCAGACATTGGGAGCCGAAGAAGATCAGTAAGCTGAAAGTAGAGGTAGAGCGGAGACAAAGAGTCCAGCAGAGGTTACAGAGATGTTTGGAATGGCAGTACATCTTTCCTCAAATGAAGCCCAAAGCTGATCACAATAGTTAAGGTGAGGCCTCACCAGTGCCTTATAATACCTTAGTATCACATTCCTGCGAATGTACTCAAACCCTCTTGAAATGAGTGCTAATATTACATTTGCCTTCCTCGCCAGCGACTTAGGCTGAAACTTAACATTTAGGGTGTTCTGCACAAGAACTCCAGAGTCTTTTCAGATCTCCTATTTCTGGACTTTCTCCCTTTTCCAACATTGTATATCATTTGCTGCTTCCTTGATCTTCCAGTCTCTTGATCTGTCTAAGTCCTGCTGCAGCCTACCTGCTGCCTCAACACTACCTTCCCCTCCAGCATTCTTCGTATATGCTGCAAACTTGGTAACAGAGCCAACTGTTCCATCATCTAGGTCATTGATATACAGCATAAAAATAAGCGTTTGGAACACCGACCCCTAGGCAACACCACTAATCACTGGCAGCCAACCAGTCAATGATAATTTAATTCCCACTCGTTGACTCGTACCAATCAGCTAATGCTCTATACATGTGGCCTTATATATCCTATCATCTCATGTTTTATATTTCATAGACATGGACTGATTACGGATCGTCAGCATAGCTTCCTAAGTGTTAGGTCCGGTCTAACAACTCTTCTGAATTTTTCGAGGAAGTTGCCAGGAAAGCGGATGACGAAAATGAACTGTAGTTGTCTGCAGGGACATTAGCAAAGTATTTGACACGGTTCCACACGGGAGGTTGGTCAAGAAATTTCAGCCGCTCGACAGTCATGAGGAGGACACAAAGTTTTATTCGATATTGGCTCTGTGGGAGAAGCTATAGAGTGATAAGAGATGGTTGTCTCTTTGACTGGAGGCCTGTGATTAGTAGAGTGTCGCAGGGATCGCTGCTGGGTCAGTTGCTGTGTGTCATCTGCATCAACGATCTGGATGATAACGTGGTGAACTGTATCAGCAAAATTGCTGATAACACCAAGGTTGCGTCTGTAGTAGACAGAATAAAAAGCTATCGTGGCTTGCAGGGGAATTTGGACCAGCTGGCAACATCGGATGAAAACATGACAGATGGAAGTTAATGTATATAGTTCCGAGGTGTTGCATTTCGGTAGGACTACCCAGCGTAGGTGTTACACAGTAAACAGCAGGGCCTAGGAAGTGAGGTAGAACAGAGGGATCTCGGAATACAAGCCCATATTTCATGAAAAGCGGTGTCACATGTAGAGAGGATCGTAAATGAAGATTTTGGAACTTCCGCCTTCATAAATGAAATGACTTTGTGCAGAGGATGAAATATTATTTTGAAGTTATAGAAAATTGGTGAGACCTAATTTGGAATATTCTGTGCAGTTTCGGTCATCTACTTACTGGATAAAAATGTAAGTAAATTTGAAAGAGTACAGCGAAAATTTACAAGAATATTACTATGTGATGTGCGGGGATGGTGTGTTGTTCCTTGCTGCTACTTATGCGCGGGAGGGAGGGGAGCTGAGGGGAGGGGGACTTTGGGGTTCTAACATTTAGCTGTCGTTCATTCTTTGGGGCACTGCTCTGTTTTTCGTGGATGTTTACCAGAAAAGCATTTCAGGATGTATTTTGTATACATTTTTCTGACATTAAATTGGACCACTTGAGCTATGGAACATTTGGAACACCTGAGCTATAAGCAGAGACTGAATAGGTTAGGACCTTTTTTTTTCTTGGGAAGAAGAAGATTGAAAAGATATTTGACAGAGCTATGCACCATTATAAAGGTTATATATTGGATAAATGCTAGGACGCTGTTTCCACTGATGTGAGACTACAGCCTGAGTTCATGGGTTAAGTATCAAATGTCAGAAGTTCAAGGGAAACATGAAAAGAAACGTATTTATTCAGAGGGTTGTGAGGGTGTGCAAGTCCTGTATGCCATCTCGATCTCAATAAAGAGCAGTATTATGGAGAAGTGCATGGAGGGTAGGAGTATAGAACGGTATAGTCCCTGTGTAGTTCGATGAGGATAAGCAGATTAAATGGTTCGGCATGTACTAGACGGGCTTGGGGCCGGTTTCTGTACTGTAATTTTCTATGACTGTGGCTCTAAGACTCTAAATGCAAAGATGCAATGCCGAGGCTTTATAAGGCACTGGTAAGGCCTAATCTGTAGTATTGGAGCATACATCTAAGAAAGCAAATGCTGACTTTGGAAAGGGTGCTAATGAAATCCAAGACAGTGATTCCGGTAATGAAAATTTTATCATATGCCATGAGCGTCGATAACCACTGCGTCGTGGAACTTTGCTTTTCACGAGCACTTGTATTGACTCACTGTTGCCTCAGCAAGAATCGGTAAGCATTTGTGATTCTGTTTAATCTTGAAGTCAAGTCAAATCAAGTCAAGTCGCTTTTTATTTTAATTTTGACCATAAACTGCTGGTACAGTACACAGTAAAACGAAACAACGCCCCTCAAGGACCATGGTGCTACATGAAACAACAGAAAACTGCACCAGATTTATGACTTCCACAAGGCTACATAAAGTGCAGGAAACAGTGCAGGACAGTACATTAATTAATTAATTAATTAATTAATTGTTTGATTAACACGACAACAGGCACAGTAGAGGATAAATTTCAATGTAATAATAAATGATGCAGATATCAATCTAGACGTTGGGAATTGAGGAGTCTGATGGCCTGGGAAAGAAACTGTTACACTGCCTGGTCTTGAGAGCCCGAATGCTTCGGTACCTTCTTCCACATGGCAGGAGGGAGAAGAGTTTGTATGAGGGGAACGTGTGGTGCTTCACAATGCTGCTAGCTTTGAGGGAAGAGAGACCCCAATGATCATCGCGGCTGACCTCACTATCCGCTGCAGAGTCTTGCGATCCGAGACGGTGCAGTTCCTGAAACAGGCAGTGATGCAGCTGCTCAGGATGCCGTCGATACAACCTCTGCAAAATGTGGTGAGGATGGGAGGTGGAAGATGAACTTTTCCCAGCCATCACAGAAAGTAGAGATGCTGTTGGGCTTTCATGGCTATGGAACTGGTTTTGAGGAACCATATGAGAGCCTTCGCCAGGTGAACACCAAAAAATCCGTCAAGTTAATTCTGACTCTCACGCATTTTCCGCTTTCTATGATTATTTAATACAGGCTCCCATTTAACACTTGTCGAGGCATCCTTGTGTTGAGAATGAATGGTCTTGCTGTGTCTCTGAGTAATGCTCCGATACTGTTTTGAGATACTTATCTCTAATCCATTGTTTTGCGTCTCTACAGCTGAGTCTGCCGTTCCTCTACACCTGGGTTCAGTCGTTACCAGCGCTCACGTTGACATTCTATAGGAGTGGTTCATGGCTCTGGGCATCTGCTCGCTAGCATTTATGAGTAAGTAGGATGATCTCGGTGAAAGCTATGGAATGTTGGACGGACGAAACAGAATTGGTATTTTCGCTGGTCAGGATGTCTAGGACAGATACCACAGCCTCAGAATAGAGGAATGTCCATTTAGAACTGAGATGACGTGTCCTTTATTTTTCTTGCGGGTGCTGAATCTTGGGAATTCGTTCCAGCAGGTGGCTGCGGAGTCCATGTCATTAGGTGCATTTAAGACGGAAGTTTTGGCCTGTTCCTGCCTAACTGGACTCCATTTTGTCACCCATTGTTCAGTCCCTCCTCATCTACATCTGGGATACATCCCATGCCCGCTACCTCTTCAATAACTTCCAGTTCCCCGGTCCCGACCGCTTCATTTTCACTATGGATGTCCAATGCTTATACACTTCCAGTCCCCATCAAGAAGGCCTCAAAGCTCTCCGCTACTTTCTTCAGAATATACCTCAACAGTTTCCCATCACCACCACACTCCTCCGGTTGGCGAAACTGGTACTCACACTTAATAACTTCTCTTTTGGCTCTTCCCACTTTCTTCAGACTAAGGGCGTAGTTATAGGCACTCGCATGGACCCCAGCTATGCCTGCCTCTTCGTTGGTTATATGGAACAGTCGATGCTCCAAATCTATACTGGTACTGCTCCCCAATGTTTCCTTCGCTACTTTGACAAATACATTGGTGCTGTTTACTGCACCCATGCTGAGCTTGTCAATTTCATCGACTCTGCCTCTAACTTCCACCCCGCCCCCAAATGCACATGGTCCATCTCAGACACATCTCTCCACTTTCACGATCTCTCTGTCGCGCAGCGGCCACTTCGTAATGAATATCTGTAATCTTTAATCTGTTATCTGTCAAGTAGGATGTTGTGTACAATCCTGATTTGATGGAGACGGACGGGTGAAGCACGGAGGAACATCTGGTTAAACTTCTGAAATGCCTGTTTCGCTGCCGCTGCTACTGTGCGATCGAAAAATCTCTGGGAGGAAGGCCCCAAATCCTCGGCTTTGCCTGTTGCTTGACGGCCGGGGCCGGGGTCGAAGCGCTCGGCAGAGATGGTGCTCGGTGCTCGGTGTCGGAGGGCTGGTCGGAGGCTCGAAGTTTTCGGACTGACTCAGAGTTAGCTGTCGGGTACTTCAAGGGGCTGTATCGGCAAGGTTGCGGCGCTGGACGATCATGGCAGGAAGAGTGTGTCTTCCTTCTACCGTCTGCGTAAGGTGATGGGCTGTCGGGACTTTGAGACTTTTTACCGTGCCATGGTCTGCTCTTTATCAGATTACGGTATAGCTTTACACTGTTGGTACTATATGTTATAATTATGTGGTTTTTGTCAATTGGACTTTTATCAATTATGGTATTGTCTGCACTGTTATAACTAAATGTTAATTATAACGATGTGGTTTTGTGAAGGTTTTTGGTTTGTTGGGTGGTAGTGCTGGTTTCTTTCTTGGTGTGTCTGGGTAGTCTTGTTTTGTCTGATGGGTTTGGAGTTCCTTTCCGGGGAAAGTGCTAAAATGGTAGCACGATATTAATACGCAGCAGCCTCTCCGGACTCTGGATTGGGGATTACTAAATATTATGTGGTTGTTCTTGTGTGGTCTGCTTTGTCGTGTGCTTCTTTTTTTTGTGATATCAACCTGGAGAACGTTGTCTCATTTTTTTAAATGCATTTCATTTGTGGTTTCTAAATGACAATAAACTGAATCTGAATCTGGAGACAAGCTGTCCACTGACATCTTCCATAAATCCATTGACTCTCATAACTACCTTGACTATACCTCTTCCCACCCTGCCGCACGCAAAAATGCTATTCCATATTCCTAGTTCCTCCGTCTCCGCTGCATCTGCTCCCAGGATGAGGCTTTCCGATCCAGGACATCTCAAAAGTGCTCTTTCTTTAAGGGTCGTGGTTTCTCTTCTGCCGTCATCAATGATGTCGTCACCCGCACTTCGGCCCTCACCCCATCCTCCCGTCACCACAACAGGGACCGAGTTCCCCTTGTCCTCACCTACCACTCCACCAGCCTACGGATCGAGCACGTTATCCTCCGAAGCGCTCACCACCTTCAACAGGACCCCACCACTAAACACGTATTTCCCTCTCCGCTTTCCGCAGGGATCGTTCCCTCCGCGACTCACTGGTCCACACTTCCCTCCCCACAGATCTCCCACCTGGCACTTATCCCTGCAAGCATAAGTGTTACACCTGTCCCTACACCTTCTCTCTTACCACCATTCAGGGCCTTAAACAGTCCTTCCAGGAGAGGCAACGTTTCACCTGAGAGTCTGTTGGGGGTATCTATTGCATCCTGTGCTCGCAGTGCGGTATCCTCTACATCGGTGAGACCCGACGCCGATTGGGGGACCGCTTCGTTGAGCACCTCCACTCCGTCCGCCACAACAGACAGGATCTCCCAGTGGCCACCCACTTCAATCCTGCTTCACATTCCCATTCTGATATGTCCATACATGGCCTCCTCTACGGCCTTGATGAGGCCAAACTGAGGTTGGAGGAGCAACCCCTCATATGCCGTCTGGGTAGTCTCCAGCCCCTTGGTACGAACATCGAATTCTCCAACTTCCAGTAATTCCACCCCTCCCTTCCCCCATCCCAGGTTCGCTCTGCCTCCTCCAGCTGCCTATCACCTCCCTCATGGTTACGCCTCCTTCTACGACCCATAGTGCTTTCCCCTTACATTCCTTCTTCACCTTTCCTGCCTATCCCCTCCCTGCTTCCCTCCCCCACCCCTTGATCTTCACCCTTACTGGTTTTTCACCTGGCATCTACCAGCCTTCTCCTTCCGACCCTCGCTAACGTTCTTCTTAAGGCACCTGTCCCCTCCCTCTTCAATCCTGACAAAGGTTCCCAGCCCAAAACGTTGACTGCTCGTTTCCACAGATGCTGCCGGACCTGCTGAGTTCCTCCAGTGTGTGTTACGTGTTGCATTGACCACAGCATCTGCAGTGTACTTTGTGTTTAAGCGGAAGGTGATGAGTCAGTGCATAAAATGCGATTGGGAGACTGCAGGCGAATGGGATTGAGAAGGAAACAAAATAGACATGAAGAAATGGTGGAGGGGACCCAAAGTTTCAAAGTGTGCATGCAGTATACAGCTCTCAGATTCGGCTCCAGATAGCCACAAAACAGAGTCGTTCGCAGAAAAACGCAAACCCAGCCATCGCACAAAATAGAACTGAATCACAATCTCCAACACACAAACTCCTGCCCCGGCACAAAAAGCAATAAATAAATCGATCTCCAAAATTCTCCCTCCCCCGCACGAAAAAAAATTACAACTAGAGAGAACGGGGAAAACATGGAATATAGAATCGATAAGACTGGAAAAAGTCCATTGTTCAATTCATAAACTTCTTCAGACATCATGGAAAGAGAGAGACATCACACCGGGCGCAATGAGCCACCACACAGCGGTACGCCACGCAGTCGTCTCTTACTGCAGTAGAGGGAACCCATCAGTGATCCAAAGCTAGACAGTCGATGCTGAAGCCTCGCTAGCCTTTCGCATTTGCATCGATGTTTCAATCTTCTTTAGCGTTTTGATCTGCAATATTATAGGCTTTAAATGGCGAAATGTGGTCGATCATCGTCTCACGCATGCGTCGAAATTTCTTTTCGGCGTTCGAGTTTGCTTCCCGGAATCTTCTCGGAGACAGCAAAGCGGTGGATCATTCAGTCGATTTTGAAACTGTAACTCACAGGCTCTAATGGTTCCAAAAACAAATTTCAGTTGAAATCCAGACGTACAATAAATAAAATAAGCAGTTTATTGGACTATCTGGACGATGACGAGCAAGGGAGAGCTGGACACAGGCGCCATCTTCGACTCGATATGCTGAATGGCCTAACTCTGATCTTATGTGTTGTGGTCTTGTGGTCTCTTTCTCCAGTTCACGTTTCTGTTCCTCTTTCCCACTTTCCCTCAAACCCACTTTTCCCACACCCTCAATTGTCTATCTCGCTCTCCCTCCCCTTTCAGTCCTTTTCACTCTCCATTTCCCTCCACAGCTCTCGTTCTCCCTTTATCACTCTCTCTATCTCTGTCTTTCCCTGTCTGTCTGTCTCTTTGCGTGTGTCTCTCTGTTGTCGCTCCCTCTGACTGTCTCTTTCTGTCTCTCTCTATCTCTGTCTATTTCTCTGGTTCTCTTGTTTCCATGCCCTGTTTGGATTTTACTGCAGTTTATCTACTGTATGACCGTAATTTTTTCCTGCTCGCTGCCAAACCCCATTTCCTCCCTCTGTTTCATAGGCTGCGCTAACATCTTCCGTATCTCCTTAATGGCAAACCATTAGGTTCACAATGCTCTCCAGTCATACTTCCTCCCTGTCGCCGTCTTCAATTCCCTGGTTTGCACATCACTCTTCTCTTTTCTAGGTCGGCCCAGTTACCGTGGCTATGCTGTTAAATTGGCAAAATAGTTTATTATTGGCACACACCGAGCATTTTATTATGTTTTACATGTCGTCCATCTAGATCCCGTCTTCGTAATAAGATCAATCCAAGATCACCACTGCACTAATTTCACTCACTCCCCTAGTTAAACTGAACTGGCTTGGGCCCCCTGAAAGAGCAGGCACAGGGTAATAAGGTAATTAAGAAGGCATATGGCATGTTCGCCCTTATTAGTGGAAGCGCTGAGTTCAAAATTCAAGAAGTTATGTTGCAGCTTTTTTTGTATTTATTTTTATTGAAGTTCATCATCAAACAGACATTTCCATAAGATATATTTAAGATGCTGTACATATATATCGTATAGTCATATTTGCCACAAACCTGCACTTAATATTTATCTGAGGTATACACCCATAGAAAAGTGAGGAAAGAAAGAATAAGCAAAAGGAGAAAACTATGTACAAGTAGGGAGTGGTCTTTTTGTTACAAAATATTAATTGATTTGAGAGAATAATATCAGGCCTATGAAGTATATGTTACAGATTTTTAAACTCTAGTTAGGCTGCTTCTGCGGAATTCAATACAGATCTGGTTGCTCCATTATACGAAGCATATGGAGGCTTTGATGAGGGCAGAAGAGATTTACCAGAATGCTTCCTGAATTAGAGGGCATGTGTAATTACCAGGAGCCATGTAACCGCACACACACACACACACACACACACACACACACACACACACACACACACTCGCGCGCGCGCACGTGCGCATGAACAAACACAAAGAGCGAGAGAGAGAGAGAGAGAGAGCCGGAATTCGCTACCGAAAGCAGGTCTCTGGAGAGAAACCTCAAAGCTTCTCAGTGACAAAGTTTCTTGGCGATCAACCACCCCTTTTAGCTGATTCCCTTGCCGTACACCGTGTTCGGAGCCTCAGAGCCGCCTCGGAAATCACCCTCTACCTTTGCAATGCGATAGAAAAGAGAAAGAGAAATTTCGTCAGCCATAGAGTGGAGAGCCCAGGTCTTTACATATATTTAAAGCTACGTGCCCTAGCAGCATCCTTGTAAATATCCTCTGCACTCAGCTGATTTCAATATCATATTTCATATAGGAAGGCACCTAAAACTGAACACAATACTGCAGGTGTGACTTCATTGGCGTCGTGTTCAATTGCAAAACTGCCTCCCAAACTTACGACTTAATACACTGTTTTACACTCAGTGGTCACTCTATTAGATATTTCTGTACGCCTTCTCGTTGGTGCAAACATCTAATCGGTCAATCATGTGAATGCAACTCAATGCATAAAAGTAGGTAGACATGGTCAGGCTCAGTGCTGTTCAGACCACTATCACAATGGGGAAGAAATGTGACCGTAGTGTCTTGGACCCCGAAATGGGGACATTGGCTATCTCAGAAATTGCCGATCCTTTGAGATTTTCGTGCGCAACAGTTTACAGGGAATGGGAAGAAAAATAAATAAAAACATTGAGTAGGTAGCAATCCGGGGCACAAACGCCTCGTTAATGAGAGAAATCAGAGGAGAATGGCCAGAATGGTTCAAGATGACAGGAAGGCGACAATAACTCCAATACACATGCATTACAACCATGACGTGCAGTGGAGCGTCTTCCAAAGCACAAGAAGTCAAACGTTGAAGTGGATAGGCCACAACAACAGAAGACCACGAACATAAAATTCGTGACCACTTTAATACGTACATATAATAAAGTAACGGCTGCGTTTATGAAAGGCAGCTTACCAAGAGTAACGTGAAATGAATTGTATACGTGGTGAGGTGCAGTCGGAGAAATTTAGTGAGCGATGTAATTATCAACTTGTATGGAGCAAAAGAACGAATTGCTAATAATGTTTCCATCCGAAGGCTTCCCTCATTTAGCTGATGTACACCAGTCCTCTAACTATCCACAAAAGGAAAAAGTTTCACTAAAGATCAGGATTGGTACATGCATTTGTAGGAAGCGTTCTTGTTCTGGCATGCACAATATTGTAGACTTTGGAAACGGTACTACAATAAGAGTTTTATTCAGGCGGTTCAAGAAATCTGAGTGCATAAAGAATAACAATAAAAGGAACGCCAAAGAGGAACCCATGAACGACACAAACATAGTGCTGGAGGAATTCAGCCAAATAAAAAAGTATCTGTGGAGTGGAATAAACAGTCAATATTTCGAACAGAAACCTTCCATCAGGACATCTCCGTAGATGCAGCCTGACTTGATGAGTTCCACGAACATCGTGTGCATTGTTCCGGAGTTCCAGCATCTGCTAAATCTCATGCGTTTTTGATAAGAATGATACAGTTCGCTGACTAAAAAAAAACCTGGAGTAGTGGGAGCGGTCATTAGGCTAAACCCTAATAAAACCTACGTGGAAGTCAGGAATGATTTAAGACTCTGACACTGGGAAGAAAGCGGAACTCCCTCAAGACAGTCAACAGTAGAAACGGATTTAATACTAAAATAGGTGGTGACACGATTGGGAAAGAAACATAAGTAGATGACATTGGGTGAGAGGGATAGAGATGAAAGCGAGTTACTGCAGAGCAGAAGCACCAGAAGAAATTCTACGTGGACAGTGCCACGGCCGGTTGCGACGGAGGAGGCTTGGGTATGGGGCTAGCATCCGTAACCCGTAAAACCCCATAGCTACAGAAATGCCAGCACAAGTTCCGAAGACCACATTCCTTCGAGAGCAAGGATCTTCGAAAATGGGATACACCTCGGGACAATTTGAAAATTAGGGCAAGGGCCAGTCAGCTGTCAGCGACCTATGACGCATAAAGTTTAGTGGGTTAAGAAAAAAAAAAACTAGAAGAATCGCCAGGGGGAGAAAGGGAACCGAATTAATCTTCTGCGCTGTAGAAGTTTTACAAGAGCCCTTATTAGAGGCATCTAACTTTCAGCGTACCACAAATAATACTTAAAGACCTTGAAACTTAGGCAGATTCTTTGGAGTGGAATGTACAATTAACATTTCGGGCCGAGGATCTTCATCAGGGCTAATGACTTTAAGATGAAGGACGAAAAATGAAAAAGATTTAATGTTCAGCTCACAGTGCGTTATGGAGCGACAGGGCCATGTGGTGCCAAAGTCAATTCGATTCTAGAGAGATATTTTATCTTCAGTAACAGGGAAACGAATTCGTCCCCGATACAAAGAGAACAAGGTCTGGTGTCATCAGAGATTGCCAGTAAACTGCTGCCGTGAAATTCGGAGACAGGCATAATACATCTATTTCACTTTCGACGCTTCAGAAACTAGTGGGAGGTGCGGGGGTGGGGTTGGGAAGGTTGCAACAGTTAATGCCTGCGATGCAAAACATGACCGAACTAAAGGCTCTGTGCAGATTTCCTGTTTTCATAGTTTGGACGCTGCTGTTGAAAGGTCAGCTCTTTAGACTTCATGTTAAATGGCACACTAGAAGACAGTGCAACCCACACGAGCATGCTGTGGAAATTAACCTCAAATACATTGCCCTATTTTGCGTCCTGTTTACTCAGGCATCTTAATGTAAGCGACACACTAACCTAAATAAATAGATAAATAGATAGATAGATAGGCAGACAGACAGATAGATAATGAGCTGTGGAGGAACATACTCCCGGATTTCTGAACATCTCCAACAGGATCTGCGTTGATAATTTAATGGCACGCTAAAGAATTCCGCATAATCGATAGACTACAAGACACAGGATCACAATTAGGCTATACAGCTCATTGAGTTTCTTCTGTCGGTCCATCGTGTCTGATTTATTTCTCTATGAACCCAATTTTCCTGCATTTTCTCCAAAACCTTTGATGTCCTTACTAATCAAGAATCTATCGACCTTCGCTTTATGTATACCCATTGCCTTGAGCTACACAGCCATCTATGGCAAGGAATTCCGTTGATTCACCACCCTCTGGCCAAATATATTCCTCTTATTCTCTATTCTAAAGGGAGCTCCCTCTGTTCTAAAGTTGTGCCCTCTGGACTTAGATCCTCCTAAAATTGTTAGCATCATCTCCACCTCCTCTCTATCTCAGCCTTTCAATATTTAATACATTATAATGAGATAATCGGCAACCCCTTCCCCCTACACACACATCATTCTTCCAAATTCCTGCGAGTACACGCCCAGCGTCATCAAGTGCGTTAACACCTTCATTCTTATGATCATTCTGGTGAATCTTCTCTGGACTGGCTCCAATGACAGCTCATTCTTTCTTTGATATGGGGCCCAAAGCTGCACGCAATAAGCCAAGTGCTGACTAACCAATGTCTTACAAAGACTCAGCTTTGCAGCACACTATGGAAATAACCATTTATAATAAACGCAATTCGTTGTATAAATACAGTGACTGCAAACGCAGATGAGATGCTGGGAAGCCCGGACCGGGTAACATAGTGTGACAACCATCCATTTTTACCTTAGCAGAAGTCAGGAATCCGATAGAATGCTCTTTGCTGGCCACCATAGGTTCAGTTCCGACAAGGCGAACTCAGTATTAATGATTGAAGTACTTCAAGTGTACCAGGGATGGAAATGTATTGCTGCAGGTTCCTCCTCAAGTCATGATTTACCCTGGCTGTGTATCTGTCTCTATTCAATAACTTTGATTCTAAAACCTTTCTTTGCGTAGAGCACGAAATACCTTTACAAGAGAGGGCTGCAGAAAGTAGAGTTTCTGCTTACTGCCAGCTTCTGCGGGGATTGGGGCAAGAGGACATTAATGCTGCTCTTGCTAGCGATATACTGCTCTGCATCCCGGAAACCATGCTGAAACCATGCCCTACTTTGAAGCCTTTCTGAACATGCTTGAGTTGGTTGACCATGTGACGCGCAGACTCGGAAACTAGGTCCCGCCCCGTAACCTCGGCACCGAGCATGATCCACGGCAGCTGAGAATTTGCACAGAGCAGCAGCTGATTTCACTCCAACTCCTGGGAGTTGATTACTGCGCCGGCCGTCCTAGTCCAGATGTTAATGGAAGCTTTATCCCTATTCATTACCGTTCAGATGTTTCGTGCTTGTGGTGAGTGAGTCGACGTTGGGAATTTCCATACACGATCGGCCCGAATTTATGAGTGAAATGCGTCCTGGCAAGTTTTGCATCCCCGTGGGAATATTGTTCAGTTAGAAAAGCAAGGCAATGCTTGGGACTAAGTTACCCAAAAGACGCTCGCAAGTGGGGAATTAGAATTCAGCGTCAAATACATCTGGACTATAAAGCTAGATCCTCATTAATGCTGATTCTGAAACTACCTAAATGATGTCAAAATAAGTTTCTCGTTACTCCTCGTTCATCTTCTTTTGGTGAAAGATATCTGGCGCACTGATCTTCTCTATCCGTACGTAACTCCTGATCCAGAATAGAATGCGTGGTGAGCCCTGTCTGAAATGTTAATCAAACCGCTTAGTTAAAGTCAACTGTGGATAGAGAGACAGACTAATTTTGCCTTCTACACACCCTGTCAATGAATAAAGTCTAAGTCTTGCGAATTTGGCTAGGTCATTTGGATTTGCCTTCTGGTCTTCCCTTAAAGTTCTTGAGACATCTTAGCCAATAAATACAACCGAAAATGGCAGCGTATATTTAACCTGCAGGCAATGTGTTCAATTTATTCTTCCTTCTATTCCGTAGCAGATAATTTTAACTAACTGATTATAATTCCAGTTGCAGAATCCAAGCCTTTTTCTTCGAGTCCGGCTGCAAAGTCTGCACATGTCGGTCAGACGGTTGAACTATCCTGTGAACACGTGCACCGATTGGAGGTCGTGAGCAGTATCCTCTGGTACAAACAGCGTGCGGACGAACCCCCGGTAGCGATCAAAGCCACGGACTGCCAAAAGACCGGTTGCAGGATGACTTACAAAAAAGGCTCCGGCGATCGCACATCAGTGTTGGAAATCCGGGAGGTCCGTGTGGAGGATTCGGGCTCCTACTACTGTGCTGAAAGGAGTAGCTATTCGCTGCTTGCAAAAGGACCCACACTTCTAGTTGGAGGTAAGAGAGCTTGACAGTTGTATTATACACAGCCATGCACTTCGGGTGAAGCTAACGATGTTCCATTCTCTGTCCAGATAGCTCCACCAACCGGACTAACATGCTGCTATTTGTCCCGCCGTCTGAAAGCAACGGGTCGGTTCCCCTGGTGTGTCTGGTCGGCGGGCTTTCTTCCACCCAGATTAACATTTACTGGAACATATCTGGACAAATCATGGAAGGATTGAGCGATAACGGCACGCTTGATTCTGACCGGAGCTACAGTGTTAGAAGTCAGGTGCTGGTCCCAGTGGAAACCTGGAGGAGCGGAGGATTCTGTACCTGCATCGCACAACTCGGGGGCATGGGAAAGACGAGGACCAAAAGTGTGTCCCATCACACAGCTGAACCAGATCAAGGTGAGGCGACGTTTAGTACATAAAATATTCATTCCCATCTGTGGCGGAATGGCGGAGCAGACCTAATGGACCGAACGCCTAATTCTGCTCCTGTGACTTTATGGTCATATATCTTCTGGAATAACTGGCTAGTTCACTAAAGTCGCAACAAGTATTAATTTGTATTTATTCATTTTTAACGATCTGCTTATCTCCAGCAAACCCATCATTGTCTTCCCAATCCGAATAGTCTTTGAGCAGCTGGAAGTGAACCTCCTTCTTAATTATCTGATGCCCGTAATGTTGTCATCGTGCTTTTGGGAGCGGTTTCCAGAAACTAGACACAGACAAAATGAAAGAAACGCTTTGTGTTTTCGAATTGGGATTTGAACCGCAAGATGACTGGAAGGGACAAGGTGGCAAAGCGAGGAACGACCTGAGGGGCCGCATGGCGTCATGTGCTCTTGCATTCTTTGAGTCGTTCTTTGGTTGACGTTGCCACGGGTTTCTGATTGTACAATATTGCTTAAGAACTAATAGTTACATTCATTGGCCATATATCTTTACATACATTCAAATTTTGCTGTGGCGTGCTGTCTAGGGCACGTCATGCAAAAGAAGTCAAAAACATTCACAATTGCAAGAATAAAGAATTACATATAAATAGTTACGTGATCATCTACTGATAGCCTTCGATTTTAAAACATCGCAAGCACGACGTTTAATTTTATTTGTCTTTCTGCTTAGTGTTATTTTATTAAATCATCCACCAAATCAAAGCCCCGACAAAAGGTCTTGGAAACAAAGATTTCACCAAGCAACAATCATTTTTCTCTAGGTTGGTGTCTTCCAACAGTGATCCTCCTTGGTATCCTTGTCTTCCCTGTTATCCTCATTGCTGTTTGGACTTTTAAAGAGCGGAGATCAGGTGAGAATTCTTTTCCCAGACATATCCTTATAACATATCCATGCAACATCCGGTTAAATCTTTTCTGCGGGCTTTGCACGTTCTTTTTAAACTGGGGCAACCAAAAATGAATTCACTACTCCACTTGCGTTCTAGCAAAATGTTTATATCGATGTAATATCATTTGCATACTCTTATACTCAAAACCCCTACCAATAAAGGCAAACATGCCATTTGTTGATTTTTGTCTTTTGTTATAGCTAACACAAAATAATGAATTGTGGCGTTTCCCAAAGCCAGGATCAGTTGCACTCGCCACGTAAAGGTTTCAAGACTTGCTCATGGATTTATGAAAATATCATACCCCACCTAAGCCCATTGTAGGCTTAAAGACCTTGAGGATCCTGAAATTATTATGTTTTCATTGATGTATAGTATTTCATGACGGGGTGGTTTGTATATCTGTGAACTATTCTTATGCTGGGGTCATTGTCATATTGGGGAATGCACAGGAATGTTATGACGCATCCGAGAGCCAGGAGTATATGTGAAATATTTAGAAACTCTTCTCAAAGATTGATTGCTGGTATACTGGGGATTACTATCCTATTTTGGTTTGGTGTGATACAAGACATTTCTGCAACTAATTATAAATTAGACAGACGAAATAATAGTTCCAATGTCGACCCTTTCAATACACAGGGAACCATCGTCAATCGGCGACGCGTCAAGGACACAGCAGTGCAGCTCAGGTACGTACGCTTATTGGGTTTTGTACAAAAGAATGATGGGTGTTAAATGAGTGCACAGGGAATTATGAAATGGAAGCCTGGAGTTATTTAAATAGGTGTCTGGCAGAAGAAGGTCGGAACAATGCTGTCTCTGTTGAACAATGGTAGAGCATGCTGTGCGACATATTTAATTGTCAATGTTTTGTATACATTCCAGTCCGAAGCGCCGATCCTTTACGCCTCCCTCGAGTTCGCAGCATCATCCCCTGCCCGCAGATGAGAATCTGGTTGGTTTCTACGTCGGTGGATTATGAATAAATGGACCTAACCCGGGATCACACTGAAACCTTCTCAACGAATCATCCCTTGACTCTCCGGGATTTACAAGATTTTTTACGGGTTCATTCTTTATGTGAATAAAATGCTGGACTAACATTGAAGTCACGGTTCAGGCATATTCTGAACCCTAGTGAAGAAAAGAAGCTTTTTGCATAGTTTGTGTCAGTCTTATCATAAATCTTCCCTCAGAGATATCATTTAGCATTTTTCCTTTCTATAAGTTGAATGAACTGAGACGGTATGGCCACATAAAACGATTGGGTAGATATTCAAAGACCATTCTTCAAGCAGCGGTGTAGGGGAAATGAAGAAAGAGGAAGATAGAGGATGAAATGGACAGATAACATTGCAGAGTGTACCGGAGAGAGTTTTGCCACAACACAGGTATTTGTGAAACAACCGTGAAAGATGGTGGCAACTGGTGCAGTGCTTATCTGTACATCGCCGTAATGATACAGGCGGGTTAAGGCATCCGTAACAGTCATGTAACGGTAAATTGAATATATTGTAATATAATGAAAACAGTATTGTATTGATCAGTTGTCATTGCCCGGGTTATTCCGCTCAGGGTTACAACTTGGGCTGAGGCTTAATCAATTACATGTACATTGGCTTTATAGGATTATCTTCATACTTATTGTGTTTCTTTGTGTTTTTATTGTGTTCTTTCTGTTTTCAATGTTTTTTTTTTATTCTGCGTCGGATCCAGAGTAATATTTTCTTCTATTTATAAAGTCATGTGCTGAAGAATGACAATTAAAAAATTCTAGATTCTCTTGAATCTTGAGTTGTAGAAACCGCTCTTCAGCATAACACAAATCATTTGGTGAAGGTCTGTGCTCGCATCTCTAAGTACATTGGCATTAGAGGTATTACAGCGTGGTTTTGAGCTATAAACAATAGGGTCATATGATATAAGTGTTAGGGTCCGGTCTAGAGCCCGCCTTCCGGGTCTTGCTCCAGTACGCGGACTCCGGACTCCGGGCCTTGCAGCCAGCCCTCCAGTCACCTGGAGCCATTGGATCATCTTGGCTTAAGCAGGTACACCTGTCACCTATCAGGGGGCAGGTGTTTATAAAGGGCTCGCGGACTGAACCCAGTTTGGTGGTCGTCCTGCTCCGAAGCCGGTTTAACCAGCTCTGTACCTGGTCCGTCGGCTTTTGATTCTGCTCTGTACCTGGTCCGCCGGCTCTGAATCCTGCTCTGTACCTGGTCCGCCGGCTCTGAATCCTGCTCTGTACCTGGTCTGCTTGCTTCTCCTTATTTACCGGTGTATCCCGGTTATCCTGCTGCTCACCCTGGACCCAGCTCCCTTCTGTTCCCTTGCCTCCGTCGGATAAGCCAGGCCGTCGCCGTTACCCCTCGGGTGGTTCTGTCCCTTCCTGTCCCTTTCCTCCGTCGTGGAAGCCAGGCCGTCTGCCGTTGCCCGCAGGGGAACTCGGTCCCCTCCCTACCCCTCAGCTCAGATGGGTTGTTTCCCGCACCTGCCCAGGTGTCCGCGCCTTGCCCAGCCCTCCGTGCTTCTGCCTGGGAGGCGGCCCTGCCCATGAGTTATACGCCCGCCCCAGGGGGCTCTTCTGCCTGCCTGAACCCTTGGACCCTCCTGTCTGCCACGAACTCTTGGACCCTCCTGTCTGCCACGAACTCTGGGATCCTCCTGTCTGCCACGAACTCTGGGATCCTCCTGCCTCGCCTGACCTCCGGGATCCAGCCCCGCCTTCATTTCCCCTTGTATGCCATGGCATCCCCATCCTGTCCTACCCCTATTACTTCAGTGCGTGCTTCCTGCATTTGGGTCCATTCCATGTCCGCTCGTGACAATAACATCAGAATTATGCTATTCCCCCCACGGAAACTGCTCCGTCATTCCATCCTGACCGATTTACTGTCTTTCTCAATGCCATCCAGCTGCCTTCTCTCTGTCACATTTGACATCCTTACCAATGAAGAACCAATCAACTTCCCGTTTAAGCATACTCAAAATCGTGGCCTCCACAGCTGCCCATGGTAATGAATTCCACAGATTCACGAACCCTGGCTAAAGAAATGTATCCTCATTTCTCTTCTAAAGGGACAACCCTCTAATCTGAGGTTGTGTCTTTGGTCCTAAGACTTCCCCACTATTGGAAACATCTTCTCCACATCCACTCCATCTGGGCCTTGCATTATTCAATACATTTCACTGAGATCCGCCCTCATTCTCCTAAACTCTCCGTATCAAGCGGCCCTCATAAGTTAACGCTTTCATTCCCGGAAACAATTTCGCCAACATTCTCTGGATCCTTCCCAATGCCAGCATATCCTTTCCGATTTAAAAAACCAAAACTGTATATAATTGTTCAAGTGTAGTCTGTCCAAATAATACCGTTCCTTTACGAGAACTATTCCTCAAGCTGTGTTTAAGGTTTATATACGGCTTTCCGGTTCCCTTTAACATTTTGAAAATAACGCACAGTTAGAAGAGCAACGAATATTTTAACTGGTTTAGAAGATGTTAGTAGCGGTTAGGAAGTACCTGTTACCGGTAGTCATACAGCCTCGAGATGGAGGGAGCAGAACCAGGATTTTAGTAATGGCGTTATGGAATTCGTTGTAAAATTCTCCAATGCAAACGGCGAAGAATGTAGGAATAATTGTTTCTTTGACATCTAATGCTGAGCTATCTTTTAAAATTTACTTTGAATATTGAGGGTTGCAGGGAATGAAAGATCACTCCGAATGGCGTCTCACGCCCATCATGTAACTTCGTTCCGCCTGGAGAAAATTACTCAACCCCAACAGATTTTCCCAGGCCTCCATCTTCTATTATTCTTCATGTCCCATCAGCAATACACCAAGCCTCGGCTGAGGGAAAACAACATCACAAAGCATTTTGGAACCGCTGATGAAGTGATAAGGTGGAGATAAATGTCATTCAATAGGAATCTATTTTATTTTAGTTATGTTATTTGTGATAATATTATTTTGTGTGTTCATTTTATGTATTATTTTCTGAGATCACCTTGTGGTGAAGTAAAGATAAATGTCAATCAACTGGAATTTATTTTACTTATGTTATTTGTGGGTTTTTTTTATATATGTTATCTGAGAGTTACCTATCCTGTGCTGTGCACCTTGGCCGGATGCGACCTTCAATTCGGCCTTCCCCGTATCTGTTGCTTCTTCATGTTCTATGCTCCTTTCATTACCTTTCCGTCTCCAAACCTAGTTGCAATCTAAATGATTGCAGCAGAAAGTTAGAGTAAAGTTCTCGTCTCTTCGAAGTTCGTCCACAGCGTGAAAATATTGACCTACAAAGAAAGACATGCAAGCCTAGTTGTTAATTCTGCAAGAATTTCGTTGCATGTTATTTACAGACTCGATTAATCTATGCTTACATTACACTGGGTTAAAATTTAAAAACCTCCTCAGATCTATAACTGTAAAATTCTTTGTTTGCCGCTGGCATCCGGTGCCTCTTGTTCCAAATGCCGCAACCGGAAATCCCAATGTAGCTCTCCAGCGCCCTCTTTGGACATACATGCATCCCAACTTGTGTTCTTTCCTCTCAACACTGCGAATAAAAGCATCAGATGGGAAACTAACACAATTTCTTCATTTGATACCCTCTTCACTTGAATCGTGGATCCCGTTTATTTATCTTCTCATGCTCTATATTCCTTAATATGGAATATTAATGAAATTAATTGTTTTCCTGCTCTATGTTCCAACTGTAAATTATTTGCCCATTTTCCAATTCTGTCCAAGCCCTTCTGCATTCTATGCTTCTACTACAACATTACCTGCCCCTCCACCTATCTTCATATCTCCCTCAATCTGAGCACAAAGCCATCAATTGCATCAACCAATATCGTTGACACAAAGTGTGAAACAGTCCCAACATCGCCCATGCGGAACACCACTAATTTCCAATTAGGCAACCTTTTATTGATGATAGTATCTTTCTTATAATATCATGGACTTTTAACTTGTTAATCAGCCGCAAATTGTTCAATACCTTTTGTGAATCCCAGTCAAGAACATCCAGAGGCCTTCTTTGCTTATACTCCATGTTATTCCCTGGAAGAATTCCCATACATTTTTTCACTTAAGGAACCCATGCAAACGTTGACCTATTTTTCATGTGGTTCCAGGTACCTCGAAACCTCATCCAGTTTTCATCCAGAAAACTCATCCAGCCAGCAAGTATTAAGATAAGCTAGTGAATATGACGGTAAGCTGGCCAATAGTATAAAAGAGGATACTCCAAGTTTTTTTTTTCTCAGACATATAAAGAGTGAAAAAGAGGCCAACGTTGATTTCTGATCGCTGGAAAATAACGCTATCTAGGGAATAATAGTACTGAAGGAACAAAAAGATGGCAAAGGAAATTGATAAGTGATTTGTATCAGTCTTCACTGTGCAAGACACTAGCACTATGCCAGAAGTTCGAGTGTGTCAGAAATGAGTGTAGTTGTTACTATTAAGAGGAAGAGGCTTGGGAAACAGAGGTCTGAATGTAGATAAGCCACCTGGGATAGAAGGATAAACCCTTACTTTCCGAAACTATTATGAAATCACAGGTAATGATCATGCAAGATCATTAGATCCTGGAATGGTACCGGAGGACTGGAAAATTGCAAATATCCCTCGATTCCTTAAGAATGGAAGGAGGCAGTAGAAATGAAATTATACCCCTATTAGCCTGACTTCAATAGTTGGGAAATTGTTGGAGCCCTTTCTTAAGGATGAGTTTTCGAGGTACGTGGAGCCACGTGATAAAATAGGTCAAAGTCAGCATGGGCTCCTTAAGTGAAAAAATGTATGGGAATTCTTTCAGGGAATAAGATGGAATATAGACAAAGAAGGCCTCTGGATGTTGTTGACTGGGATGCACAAAAGGTATTTGACAATTTGCGGCTGATTAACAAGTTAAAAGCCCATGATATTATAAGAAAGATACTATCATCAATAGAAGGTTGGCTGGTTGGAAACTAGTGGTGTTCCGCATGGGCGATGTTGGGACTGTTTCACACATTGTGTCAACGATATTGGTTGATGGAATTGATGGCTTTGTGGTCAGTTTGAGGGACATATGAAGATAGGTAGAGGGGCAGGTAATGTAGTAGAAGTATAGAATGCAGAAGGGCTTAGGCAGAAATTGAAAATGGGCATAAAAGTTGCAGTTGGAAAATAGAGTAGGAAAGTGTATGAACATACACTTCGGTAGAAATAATAAAGGCGTAGATTAGTTTCTAAACGTGGAGAAAATCGGAGGTGCAAAAGGTCTTGTGAGTTCCTGTATTGGCGTCTCTAAAGGTATTGTTCAGGTTGAGTCGGTAGTAAGGAAGACAAATGCAATATTAGCATTTATTTCGTCACAACTGGAATATATGGGCAAGGCTCTAATTCTGAGGCTTTATAAGGATAATAGCTTACTGAGTACTGCGATTTGCTTTGGGTACCCTGTCTAAGAAAAGGTATGCTTGCATTGGAGGGGGTCATGAGAAGGTTCACAAGAATGATTCCTGGAATGAATGGGGTTAACGTATGAGCAGAGTTTGATGGTCCTCGGCCTGTACTGCTGGACGTTAGAGGAATTGGAGGGGGGTGTGTATCTCATTGAAACCTGTCGAATATTGAAAGAGCCAGGAAACGTGCATGTGCAGACTGTAATACTGTCGTGGTTCAGTGTTGGACTGGAGGCCACAACATCTGAACAGAGGATCGCTCATTTAGAGCAAATGAATTTTGCTGAGGATGGTTTACCCGTCAGATAGAATATCCCTCCGTTTTATTTTATGGGAACGTCTCATGATCTGGAATAAGAAGACCGAATCCCTGGCTCGAGCGGTAAATATTAACATATTTTTAAAAAGAATGTTCTGGAAATTTTTGTAAGTTTCAAATTGAATAAGTCGCCAGGACCGCATGAGATGTATCTGGGCTACTGTGAGAGGCGAGGGAGGATATAGCTGAGCTTTTGGCAATGAACTTTGTATCATCAATAGGCACGGGTGACGTTCCGGAGTATTGGAGGTTTGTGGATGTTGTTCCTTTATTCAATAAAGGAGAAGAGATAACCCAGGAAATTATAGACCAGTAAGTTTTACTTCAGTTGTTGGTAAGTTGACGGAGAAGGTCCTGAGAGGCAGGATTTATGAACATTTGGAGTGGTATAATCTGATTAGAAATAGTCAGCACGGCTTTGTCAAGAGAGGGTCGAGCCTGACTGAATTTGTTGAGAATGTGACTAAACACATTGACGAAGGAAGAGCAGTAGGTGTAAGGCATATGGATTTCAGCAAGGCGACTGTTAAGGTACCCCATGCAAGGCTAATTGAGAAAGTAAGGAGGCATGGGATCCAAGGGGATATTGCTTTGTGGATCCAGAACTTGTTTGCCCACAGAAGGCCAAGAGTGGTTTTAAACCTGCCATATTTTGCATGAAGTTCGGTCACCAGTGGAGTGCCTCAGGGATCTGTTCTGGGATCCATACTCCTCGTGAGTTTTATAAATGACCCGTATGAGGAGGTGGAGGGCTGGGTTAGTAAGTTTGCTGATTACACAAAGCTTGGAGGTGTTGTGGATGGTGTGGGCGGCTGGCAGAGCTTACAGAGTGACATTGATAGCATGCAAAACTGGGCTGCGAAGTGGCAGATGGATTTCAACCCAGATAAGTGTGAAGTGGGTCATTTTGGTAGGGCAAGAATAATGTCAGAATATAGTATAAATGGTAAGACTTCTGGCAGTGTGGAGGATCAGACGGATCTGGAGCTCCGAGTCCATAGGACGTTCAAAGCAGCTGCGCAGGTTGACTCTCTGGTTATGAAGGCGTAGGGTGTATTGGCTTTCTTCAGTCGTGGAAATGAATTTAGGAGCCGAGAGGTAATGTTGCAGCTATATGGGACCCTGATCAGACCCCACTTGGAGTAATGTGCTCAGTTCTGGTCAGCTCTCTACATGAAGGATGTGGAAGCCATAGAACGGGTGCAGAGCAGATTTACAAGGATGATTTATTGATTGGGGAGCATGTCTTATGAGAATAGGTAGCGTGAACTTGGCCTTTTCTCCTTGAATCGATGGGGGATGACAGGTGACCTTATAGAGGCGTATAAGATGATGAAAGGCATTGATCGTGTGGATAGTCAGAGGCTATTTCCCAGGGCTGTAATGGTTGCATAAAGAGGACAGATATTTGAGCTGCTGTGAAGTAGGTACAGAGGAGATGTCTTTTACTCAGAGAGTGGTGAGTGCCTGGGATGGGCTGCCTGCAACGTTGGAGGAGGCGGATATGATAGGGTCCTTTAAGAGACTTTTGGATAGGTACATGGAGCTTAGAAAACTAGATGGCTATAGGTAAGCCCAGTAATTTCTAAGGTAGGGACATGTTCGGTATAACTCTGTGGCCAAAGGGCCTGCATTGTGCTGCAGGTTTTCTATGTTTCTATGGTTCTGCATACGCGACCAATCTTTGATCAATAAGGTAGAAGTGGCTCGCTGCCATTTTGTCCCTTAGATGGCAAACAACAAATTCTACTTTTCAGGCCAACTTTTAATTTATTGAAGCAGTTTAGATAAGCTGTCCACAATCCAGGAGTGGATACAGATTAAATGTCCGATCCTCATTACTATCGAGTATTATGTTATTGACAGAGCTCTGAGCCAGATTTTGGAGAGATCTGTACTGTATCAGATCGAATGTGAAAATATGACAAGTGCGTATGCAACATATTGATCGTCCCGTGAATTACTACGCGGTAGATTCTCCTTTGGTGCGGACTTTCGTGTGCGCGTGATTTCATTTCCGAGGGCTTAGCTTGTTGCTCCCGCCCTTGGAAGTTGCTTAGCTTGTGTTGTTAGTAACATGATTCATTACACATATTTAATCATATTACTCCGATAAGGTTCTTCCCCCGCGCACACAGAGCAAGATATAAATCTTCCGTTTACGAAAGATAATTTTCATTCTGCCTTTCAAGATCGGTTAGTATCAATCGCCATCTGGGCAGAGATCTGTAAGGGAATGACATGATATCAGTTATCGCATAACTCCCCTCCCTTCATTATTCCTCGTCTGGGTGCGACTGAAAGGAAACCTGATAACAGGTTATTTCCAGATAATAGGAATATGGTGTTATCGGGCATCGTGTCTCATTCCGCGTCAGATACACTGATTACACCAACAACAAAACGGAGGCCTCTCTCTTTTTGTCCCTGAACCTACTGCTGTGGTGCCTTTCCGATTTCGGCATTATAATTCAGCACCTGCTCTGTGTAATCTTGTCCAGTCGTCGGCCGTACATCAATAATAATCTCCTGCCACTGGACACCTTACTTTACATAAAATGCATTAACTTTCCGCATTAAAATCATCCTATATCCCTCCATATCTAACGCTTCCAGCCCTAATACCCTTCCCTCTGGACGTAAATACATTTTGCCCCTGCATTGCTCTCTGTGTACTACGGTCCGTTTGCGTAGCACGTCCATCACTGCACCATTTGCTATCTGTAAAATCCGTCTGTCTCATAAAACCCCGATCTCTTTCGGACTCTCCAGCCTCTATCCTCGCTAATCTGTAACCCCTTTTTTTCCAAAGTTGTTTTGCTGCTGCTGAAATCGCCTCCCTTTCCTGCCCACGTCCGTTCCCTGTTCTATTCTTTATCATCTTCCGCAACTCCACGACTTCTGAAAATCCTCAGTTCCTCATTTGCGGCCTAATAACAATAGTCACTGCGGGTCCGGTGTGCTGAAAATCCGACAGCACCTCGTATAGGTCCCTCCCGAAGATTGCGAGAGTCCTACTACGGGCCACGTGATGATGCGTGGCTTGGTGTTACATTCTGTCTATTATCGTCTCTATGTTTTGCTTCAGGATGTTAAATCTTACTTAATGGTGTAAAATCAATAGGGTTGCTGTCGTGGGTGACTTCAACTTCCCTGATATATAATGGTATCTCCTTAATGCAAGAGGATGAGACGGGGGAAAGAATTGATAGGCGAACCCAAAATGGTTTCTAAAAAAATCTGTAGATATTGCAAGTTCAGGGTTATATATTCGTATGAAATTGTACATTCGCCAAAATCAACAGCCCCGTTTTCACCCGAGAGTCGATCCACCACCATGCAAACCGCGACGCTACACCACAACGCATGCGCACGGCCAGCTTCAGCAGCGACACCAAGCGGAACAAAAGGGCAGGGCAGGGCAGCTCCATTTCGATTCTCTCAAAGGGTGCCCCAACGTCACCCCGTTGTCTAGTCTATCTATCCATATATTACTAAAAGTCTCATGCTCTGTCTGTCTGTCTGTCCGTTTGTGAACTCCAATTAGCGCAAACGGTGCATTACAGCGGCACTATTTTCGGCCAAATGGACTGAAAATGCGCTTATTTACAGGATGCAGACAAAGTTCAGGGTTATATATTTGTATAAAATTGTTCACTCGCCAAAATCAACTGCCCCGGTTTCACCTGAGAGCCGATCCGCCATCATGGAGATCGGGACCCGTCCCCAAGACTCATGCGCACGGCCAGCCTCACCAGCGACCCCAACCGGAGCAAAAGGGCAGGGCACTCGATTTCGAGCGGTCACTTCCTGCTAATCACCATCAGCCTGTGCAGGATTGGGATAGATCTATCTGCCACCCATCAATAAGAGATAAATAAGCCTTATTGGAATGACGTGCTTCGAGATGCCTATAAAACCCTTTGCTGCAGTCAAAGGACAGCGGCCACGTCCATTTAGGAGAGGCCAACCACATCATCAAGAACAATCAGCATCTTGGAGGCTTTGGTGTTACTGCTGCATCTCTGAGTACAGTAAAAAATTTCAACGGGACATTCAATCGCGTAGAAACAGTATCAGGGCAGCTGGAATCCAGCGATGCTGGCTAACTATGGTTAGTTATGTAAGCGAAAAGACTGTTACACTAAGTACAAATGAAAATGATCAACAAAACAGTTTTACCTTAATTGAACTATTGTAAAGCGTCAGCATCGTTGTACAATTAAACACATTATATTCAATGAAAGTTAATTTCTTGTTTATCTTAATTCCTATATGATGCAAGTAGTCTAAAATTATATTTGTGTTCAGCTTGAAGCCGACTAACATACACAAAAAAAAAATCTGAGTGGGAACCACTTTTTAAAAAATGATGTTAAAGCTGCAGGATACAAATGGGTCCATGATTGAAAAGCAGATTGCAGTTGGAGCTAGAGTCGAATCGTGGAAAAACTAAACAATTTTTTAAAGTTTAAACTGGGAACCGCTCAACGTCTCCAAATATATCACGTGATAATCCGTCAACACCACCCAACCCATCAGCAGAAAGGACTGCGCCTGCGTTTGGTCCGTCGCTCCCGACGTGCATTGTGGGAGGTGTAGTACATATTTTGTGTTGAAACCTGGGTTAGACAGTAAGTAGGGACGGATGATAGCGGTTTTACGGAGGGAGGGGGAGCTGGAGTGAGCTGTCAGCTGAGTCTCCGATCTGTCAGAGGAAAACTACAAATGTTGACATTAGAAGTGTCCGTCGTTAAACCAGGAGATGATATATTTGTCTTGTTACGCGTCTTTCTTCTTTAGTAAACTGATTTTTTCATCTTCAATTTCCAAGGCAAAGCAATAGCAATAGCATTCTTGAAATTTAATGTTCATTCCGGTCACATCAGACTACACCAACTTTCTGTCAAGGGTGCCCCAACGGGTCACCCGTTGTCTACTTATAAATATAATTAAATTCGAGCAAATTAGGAAAGATGGGCAAAATCTGAGGAGAGTTAATTGATTGGGAACAGTTGTTTTAGCACAGATATCGAGACAGGCAGCAAATTTGGTCGAGAAAGAAAAATAGAATTTCAGTAAAAAAAAAGGAAAGGTTTACAATGCTGAAAATCAAACAGACCACTTGAGATTTATAAAGAAACCAGAACTTAACACAAAGCAATTAGGAAGGCCAAAAGCGTCCATGTAAGGTCACTGGCAAGCAGGAGTATAGAGAACTACAGTGCATTCTATACATGCATCAAGAGTAAGAGGATAACTTGGTAGTAGCTTATCCTCTTAGAGTATGTTGCATGTTGTATCAAGAATGAAGGGGTGGATAACTAGTAACGACAAGACCCTTAACAGCGTGTACGGATAGAGGTATTTTGAAGGTGAATCCGTATCTCTCTGAAGGCGATGACACAGGTTGTTAGGGTGTTCAAGAAGGCACATGGAATTCTTTCCTTTATCAGTCAAGGAACTGAGATATGGATTCGGGAACTTATGTTAATAGAACCACAGTTTGACTGATCTGAAGTACTGCGTTCAATTCTGGTCGGCTCCATTTAGAAAGGATGTTGAGGCTGTGGAGAAACTGCAGGCGAGGTTGCCTCGATGCTGTCTGTAATACAGAGCATCTGCTATAAGGAGAGTTTGACCCTGCGAACGCAGAGCTCTTGGCATTTTCAACAACGCCCCTCCCATTTCTCCAACAATCTTTCTTACCCTCTACCATCAGACAAGCGGGACCGGAGCATTAAGACAGGATTTTCTAGGATGGGAAACAGCTTCATCCACCCGGCCATAAGACTACTAAACTCCTTGCTACCATCTACTCTCAGCACATCTGAAGCCCCAATAGCGTTATACTGTTAGTTTTGAATTGCATCGCATATGCATCTTGTTATTTGTTCCTTTATATGTGGTTATCGTGGTTGTGTATGAGCTATATGTACTGCGTTATGCATCTTGCTACGAAGGCACGTTGTTTTATTTGGCGTTAAATATGTGCACAGTGAATGGCAACAAACTGAACTTGAAACCACTTTTATATGATATGTTTACATCAATAATACATGCTAGTGTTTATGTTTATTTATTCCATATTAAATTATTTATTCCAAATTAACCATTGAATATATTTTTATAATTCTACTTACTCTATAATAATTAAGTGATACGGCCACAGCCCTAGTCATTACAAGTTTTGGATTATTCTGATTGAGCTATTCAGTGCTCGAAATGACAAGATTTCCTCCCGCAGCTTATACAGGGTTTCTGCATTGCCGGCATTTCATTCAGAAGTAACAGACCTGCACACAAATTCAATCATTTCCTCTCTTTGCCCTCCTAGTCGCGTAGAAAGTATTTGTTTGACGGTTGCTCTGATGGAAAAACCGATCTCCTGTATTGCATTACTGCTCATTACTGCTCATCATTTTGTATACCTTTTAAATATCCATCTCTGCAACATGCTCCAAATTAAACAATCCAGTCGAGAAAGAGAGAGAGAAGGGTCAGTAGATCCAGGAGCATTTCTGCGTCTGTGGAGGAGGCAGAGGAAAGTATGCTATGCACCAGAGACTAATAATGACGAACATCAATCAAGAAATGCGATCACCCTGAAATTCCAATCCTGCTGTCAACTGGGGACATCATCATCCTCTTATTGCCCATTCACCTCATTCTTCCAGACATGCTTGCAGAAAGTTTGAAACACGGCCATCTTAATCATGGACACAAGCCTTTCCAGCATGAAGGACGCCTTCAAACAATGATGTCTCAGACGAATACATTCGTCATTAAGGACATGCCTTTTCTCATTTCTTCCATTGGGGGAGCGGGTGTCGTATAGGATACTGAAGACACACGTTCACGCTTCCGGAACAGCTTCTTCTCCACTGCCATCAGGGTTCTCAATGCACAATGTACGCTACATCCCTATATATTTTTGTCTTTATTTGTACTTTACTTCTAAATTTGTTTTCTATATATTTATCATTGAACTATCAGTTTTATTAACATGTGCTGCCAATAAAACAACAAATTTCTCGAAATATGCCAGTGATAATAAACGTGGTTCTGAGTTAGCCTTGCATTCAAATAACATATAGAGACTCGACGTCAAAACGAGATCTTCATGGCACCAAACCTGGAATAAACAGCCACTGTTTCCAAATTTTTGATTCCTACTTTTTACTATTTTCAGTTCCAGTTTATATATTATTCCAATTAACGTTAAAGGCTTATCCAAAGGAAGTCTATGAGAGCTTGAAGCGCGATCTGGACCAGCCAGGTAAATGCCTGTAAGTTTCAGATGGAATTTAATACAGACAAGATTAAGGTTTTTTACATTTTGATAAGATTTACACGATGAACCATAGGGCCCTAAGGAATGTACCGAACAAACAAATCCGTGAATACAGATCCATAAATCATTGAAAGAAACACAACGTGTAGCAAAGGTCATAAAGAATATTGTATACTGGAGTTGAAATGCTATGTTGATGTTGGAAAGACTTTGGAGAAGTAAAATTTAGAGTATTGTGCGCAGTTCTGGTCTCCTACGTAGAGAAAATCAATCAATAACTTTGAAAGAGTGCAGAGCAAATTTACAAGATATGCCATCAGGAATAAAGACCTAAAGAATAGGAAAATGTTGACTAGGTTAGAACTTCATTCCACTAACCAAGCTGAAAAGGATACTCTGATGAAGTTCGGTTGTTTCTGTCCCTTTCTGTTCCTTGCCTCCGTCCAGTAGAGTCCCGCGTCCTGCCCAGGAGTCCTGCGACCTGCCCAGGAGTTCTGCGTCCAGCCCAGGAGTGAGCTCCAGGAATCTAAGCCTCAAGCCTCGAGCTCAAGAACCCACTTCTCAAGTCTCAAGTCTCAAGTCCCTAAACCCAGGCCTCGTCACTTCTTCGCCTAGTTTGGGGTCCGAGCCCGAGTCCTGCATTTGGGTCCAGTCTCAACGCCCTCCTTATGACAGAACGACCCCCTCATTCATGGACTCAGCAACGCAGACACTGTCGTCTAACTCCCGTCACCTTGGGATCCCTTCCTGATTGAACACACCCCTTCACTCGCCCGAGTCGTTCTTAGTCCTGGAGAGCCTCTTCGGTCGCCTGGAGGCTCCTATAGAAGGGTGGGGGGGGGGGGGGGTTGGTATTGTCACGGTCCGGTCCGCGGACTCCAGACTCCGGGTCCTCTGACTGTCACTTGTTTCGATTGGACTTAAGCATAGCACCTGATGCTCATTTTGGGGGCTGGGAATATAAGTGGCCTTGGGAATGAGTGTGGTTGGGGGGTCTTCTCGTCAGTCTCCCCTTGGAGCAACCCGCTGGTGGAAGGCTAGAACATTCAGTGAGTTAAGGATTTGGCTGTTCCGTAGCCCGCCGAGGTTACCGGCCGCCTCGAATCCTGCAGCCAACCCAGACCGAGCTCCGTTCCTGTCCGCACCTCCGTTGGGTAAGACAGTTCGATTGCCGTTACTCTGCGGTTGGCTCTGTCCCTTCCTGTCACTCGCCTCCGTCGGGGAAGCCAGGCCGTTTGCAGTTACCCTACGGTTGGTTCTGTCCTTTCCTGTTCCTTGCATCCGTCGGGTAGAGTCCTGTGTCCTGCCCAGGAGTCCCGCGTCCCGCCCAGGAGTGAGCTCCAAGAACCCAAGTCTCAAGTTTCAAGTCTCAGATCTCAAGTCTCTATACCAAGGCCTCGTCACGTCTTCGCCTGGTTTGGGGTCCGAGCCCGAGTCAAGACCAAGGTTCTGGGTCCGTGTCCACTCGCGGGCTTGGAGTCCACCCCAGGCTGCTTGTTTCCAGTCCCTCGTCCTGGTCCTGCTTCCCTAGCCTAGTCTGCGACCTGTCCTATCCTTTAGTTTGGTCCCGTCCTGTTCCTAGTACTTCAGTGTCTGTGTCCTGCATTTGGATTCGGTCTCAACGCCCCCCTTATGACAGGGGCAGGTAGTGTTGACGAAACAGCTATGATGCACAAGGACTTAGACAGTTCAGAAGAATGGGGAATAAGTGGTAAATCAAATATAATATTGGAGAATGCATGGACATGCACTTTGTTAGTAGAAATAAAACTGCGGTCTATTTTCTAAACGGGGAGAAAATTCTAAAATCTGAGATGCAAAGGAACTTGGGAGTCCTTGTGCAGAACACCCTTAAAGTTCTCTTTCAGGTAGCGAGGAGGCAAATGCAATGTTAGCATTCGTTTCATGAGGTCTCGAATTTGAAAGCAGCGATGTGATACTGAGGCTTTTTAAGGCACTGGTAAGGCCTCAGATGCAGTATTGTGCAGAGATTTTGGTTCCTCATTTTAGAAGAGATATGCTGGCATTGGAAAGAGTCTAGAGGAGTTTCACAAGGATGATGCCAGGAGTGAAAGGGTTATGATACAAAGAATGTTTGATGGTTCTGTGTCTGTACTCGCTTGAATTTATAAGCATGAGATGGGATCTCACTGAAATCTTTGAATGTTGAATGGCTTGAACAGAGTAGATATGGAAACAATGCTTCCCATGCTGGCAGGGACTAAGGTAATCGGTCACAGCCCCGGATATAGAGGCGTCCATTCTAAACAAAAATGTGGAGAAATTTCTTTAGCCAGATGGTGGTGAATTTGTGGAACTTGTGGCTACGTACATCTATAGAGGCTAGGTCATTCGTTTTATAAATGAGAGAGATTGATAGGAATTGACATCAAAGGTTACGAGGAGAAGGCCGTGAAATGGTGTTTAGGAGGAGAAAACAAAGAATCAGCCATGATTGACTGGCAGAGCAGCCTCGATGGGCCAGATGCCCTAATTCTGCGCCTATGTCTAATGGCCATATGGTCTAAGTTTCAGGAAGTTGTTAACCTTCAAGTATCATGTGTTACGTACCCGTGACACGTGACAGTGGTACCCTTGTCACGTGACTGGGGTTGAAGTTATACTGGACATGAGGTAATGGTTTTGTGATGGTGGAGTGATGTCATTTTCCCGCCAGTAGAGGTCATGTGACAGGTTTTTTCTACAGGGTATAAAAGGAAGACCCACCCTGTCAAGTGGGGCAGTTCGTGGCTAGATTTGCCAAGATGACTTCATGTTACTGTGTGATTTAATGTGATGACGCAGTTTAGTTAAAAATGAAGTTTTATATAATGCCTAAAGTTTAAAAGGTCAGAGCCAACGGTTTCTTTGCTGATGGAGAGTGAAGTTTGGAAGATGGACATCGAGAAGAACCGATTTTCGACGGTGGATTGATTTCGACCTTGTTTGATCCTCATTCGGAAGGATTTCGTTGACTATTCTCGCTGTTGATCCCTGGGATGACCAGAAAGGGTTTGAGAATAGTGTGGAAGAGAGGTCAGTCACTTTAAGCCGTTATATTTAATAAAATTCGACGTGGGAGTTCGACGCTGGGAATCGAAGGACATCGACGTGGAAGAGAATTTAAATCGTTTTAAAAAGTCTCTCCTTTTAAAAGTACCGTGAGCTTTTGAACTGTCGGCATACCGTTCTAAAGAACTGTTTTCTTTCAACATATCGCTTTAAAGAACTGTTTTTTTCAATACCGCTTTAAAGACTGTTTGAGACTGCAACGCTATTAAGAACTGTTTGAACAGCTGCCAGCAGCTGGATTCGGGTCAATGTTTGAGTTTGTTTACTTTTGAGGGGGTTTGTTTCAGTGTTTAATAAACATGTTATTTGTTGTTAAACCCTTGCCTATCTCATCTATATTTATTGTTGCCTGAATACGTAACACATGCTCCTGAAATTAAGTGGATGGCTTTATTGATCCCAGGATCTATAGCCTCTCTTTCAAAGATTCTACAACTTATATCCATTATTTATGTTTTAATCCATGTATACCATTATCCTTTAATGGTTATTGCCTATTTATTGAATCCTATTCAATAAATCATATCTATTGATATATCTACTATTTCTACATCTGCCTATCTGTCTATGAAGTTATTTGTTGTTTGTGTACACTTTTTCATTGTCTCTGTTCTATGTCTCTTTTCCACCTACTGTGACGAACTGTAAGTAAACGAATTTCAGGGTACGATATGCTGACGTATGTTAACATAGAAACGATAGAAAACCTGCAGCACTATACAGACCCTTTGGCCCACAAAGCTCTGCAGAACATGTCCATACCTTTCAACTTTCTAGGTATATCCAAAGCCCTTTGTTTTTCTAAGCTCCATGTATCCATCCAGGAGTCTCATAAAAGACCCTATCGTTTCCTCCCCGATCCCTGTCGCCAGCAGCTCATTCCACGCAATCTCCACTCTCTGCGTAAACAAAAACTTAACCCTGACATCTCCTCTGTAACTACTTCCAAGCACCTTAAAACTATGCCCTCTCGTACTACGAAGGTCCGGACGAAGGATCTCGGCCTGAAACGTCGACAGTACTTCTCCTTATAGATGCTGCCTGGCCTGCTGTGTTCCACCAGCATTGTGTGTATGTTGCTTGAATTTCCAGCCTCTGCAGATTTCCTCGTGTTTGCCCTCTCGTACTAGCCATTTCATCCCTGGGAAAAAGGCTTTGACTATCCACACAATCAATGACTGTCATTATCTTGTACACCTCTATCAGGTCACCTCTCATCCTCCGGCGCTTCAAGGAGAAAAGTCGGAGTTCACTCAACCTATTCTCATAAGGCCTGCTCCCGAATCCAGGCTACATCCTTGTAAATCTCCTCTGCACTCTTTCTATCGTTTCCACGTCGTTCCTGCAGTGAGGCGACCAGAACTGAGCACAGTATTTCAAGTGGGGTCTGACCAGGGTCCAATATAGCTGCAACATTACCTCTGGCCTCTTAGACGCAATGCCACGAGTGATGAAGGCCAATTCAATATGCCTTCTTAACCACAGAGTCAAATTGGTAAACTTATTTTGAACTTTGAAGATAACCATGAGTTACAGAAGCAACGTATTATCTTTCAGGGAAGCTTTTATGTCGGCATGCTTATCATAGATGGGCGATGTAGGCTCGGGAAATGAGGCCGTTGATGTTCATGGAGGAACTAACAAAATCGATAACCTCAGATGGAAAGACAAATGGCAGTGAGAATGTTTATCTCCTCCTCTCTAATGGTCGGAAATGAAGAACAGAGACGCAGGACGACGAGAAAGCGAAACTCTCCATAACGGCGGGAAGTGCGGAAGGAGACCACATAGGGCACAGAGAACGGAGGAGAGGATTAAGATGCGTCAATGGATTTGACTGTAATTTTGACTGAGGTCCCTAGAAGGCATGCTATCGGCTTTGAAACTCCCCACTGCACTTCGAACATCCGAGTAAAGATAGGCCACGATAAACTCACCGCTGTTTCCTTTTTTATTAAGAGCTGTGTTGCACAAGATCCAATCACAGCATAGGAGATTCCCCCGATTTCACACTTAACGGAAGTTCAGACAGAGCACAGTGGGGACTATTCTACACAGGATTATGCCTCACAAAAGACGGATAATCATCGTGCTCATTTCTGAAATTATTACTCATTCTGATTTTTCCCATATGCGGACTTAACTACATAATTGCATTGCAAAGGGTGGCTGGACAGTCCGAATGATTGGTTCAGTGCATTAAACAAGAGCAAATAGTTTGCGTGTGCTACCAACCGGTTCAATCTTACTGCGCACATGCGGGCGAAATGATGGTGCTCCTCAGCGGCAGGCCCTGCGAGCTGCAGGTATAGATCGAGCATTTGTTCCATGCAACGGTGGATACCGGCAGGTAACTACTCAGCCTGTAAGTTTGGTAAGTGTCCAGAGACACGGCTCCTGTCGTCACTCCGCTCTCCGTCTCGACTCCATCCACGCTCCAGAGCAACGCTACCCAGCCAAGTTTAAAACCACTCACCAGGCAGTACAGAGTGGCCGAACCGGAGCACGTTTTTTTTTTTCCGGAGTGAGAGGGAGCAGGAGAACTGATGGCTTCCGCGAATCGCTGCCTTTGTGAGTGAGAGGAGATGGGAATTAGAAACTCTGTTAATTTATGGACTGGCATGAGTTAGGAAACATCGCCACAGAAATTAGCCCAACAATTCAGACATTGGATGACACGTGGGGCAAAGAATACGGAATTCAGCCCCACGGGTATGAACCTTTAAATGAAAGGATTCACACTTCCCACTTCTTTGTTCCTCTTGGCACTGAATTCTAGACCCTACCAATGTTGTGTTAAATTTGTGTGAAGGTAACTTCAACATTACACAATCTCTTCTTTAATTTCTCACAACGTGCCCATTTTTATTTGTCCCTCCATTGTGATAATTTCCTTGCCACTGTCCATCACTGCCCAAAAAAGGAAATCTTCTGTCAGTAACTTTGAGAAGGTTACACCGCAAGTTGTTGTTTGAGCGAAGCCTTCTTGGGGTTCTGTGGTCAGCCTAGCCTCCGTGCGCTGTGTTATTAAGAGAAAGCTGTGAGAAAATAAAAAGCAGAGAAGGTGTGTGAATCGATGAGAACCGTGATGAAGCGCAACGACTCGCTCAGACCCTGATTACATCCCGAAGCCGTATTAAAACGTCCATTCACGCACTATATCTCCACCTGTCAATCTTCAGACCATGCCATTTAGGGACTTGTGACTGTATGTGTTGGATTGTGACTATATCCACTGTGCTTTTCGCACTGGCCCAGACGAACGGTTCTGTTTACCTACAAATGTATGCATGCATGTCAATAAATGTCAACATGAACTTGCACATATGACCTCACTCTAGTCCAATAAAATACTCCAAATTTGTACATTCTTCTGCACATGACCACGTTTCTCACATTTTTTTCGATTTTTAAAAACCCTGCCTGTTTAACAAACCTATGCATATCAAGTCAGTCATTCTGCATTGTCCTGATAACCCAGAGTATCATCAGCAAACATTGAGATATTACACTGAGTTGCCTTGTCCAAACGTTTGGACATACATCGTGAACAGCTGAATAACTTTTTTAACAAATCCTTGTCCATTGCCTTACAGATGACATGATAATAACCACGTGCACCAAATGCTCTGGTTCCAATCTTCTTATTGTGAGCTGAATCACCGAAAATCTCTTAACCGACCTGCCGCAAAAGGTTTCTATACCTGCTTCCAGACTGCTCTGTTGCACTTCCTTTAGAATAAATATCACCATCCTTCCATAACTTAGATCCGAAAACATGTTTTGTCGCTTTTCTCTTTCTCTCTCATTCCCGAAGTTTCACTAATTTGACAAACGGCAGTGAGGAAGTTTATTTCCTCCTCTCGGATGTTTCGAAAATGAAGAACAGAGATGTAGGACGACGAGAAAGCGAAGCTCTCCATCGGGAGGTGCGTGACTACGAAGAAGACCACGTAGGACACAGAGATCGGAGGAGAGGATTAAGATATTAAAGGATTTGACTGTAATTTTCTCTGAGGTTCCTAGAACGCATGCTACCGGCTATGAAATTCCCCACCGTACTTCAAACAGCCGTGTAAAGATAGGCCACTCTATAGCTCTCTCACTTACTCTTTCTTTCCCTTTCTCCCTCTCTCTCTTTCTCTTTCTCCCTCTCTCTCTTTCTCTTTCTCTCTCTCTCTCACAACCTCACTCTATTTCCTTCTTCCTTTCTCTGCGCCTCTATCTCTGACTGTCACTGTCTGTCTCTCTCTCTATCTTTCTATTTGTCGGTGTTTCTTCCCTCCTCCGCTGTCTGATTTTTTCTTTCTATCCCTCACCCTCTCTTTCTCTCTCTCTCGCTCTCTCTGTATCTATCTATCTATATATATATATGTGTATATCTATCTATCTATCTATCTATCTCTCTCCATCTCCCTCGCTCTTTGTTTCTCCTTTTCTCACTCTCCACTCTCTCCATTCCCTCTCACTCTGCCTCGGCCTCTGCGTGCATGTGTCTCTCCCCGCCAACACACATCCATTTCTCTCTCACACCCCATCTCTGCTTCTTTCACACTCTCTTTCCCTCTATTGGTCTCTGTCTCTGTATATCATTTTCTTTGTCACTACCTCTCTCTCTCCCTCCACCCCTCCCTCCTTCTCGCTCTGTTCAATTCTCCCTTCCCCTTCTCTGTCTCCGCTTCCCTGCCCCTAAATGAATCGCTTTCCTTATCAAATGCTGCAGTTGCTGTACTTATAATTATTACCCTATCAATTTGTCTGCACAAGACTATTAAAATCTGTGTAATTTATCTCTAATCTCTTCTTCTCTCTCTCTCTCTCTCTCTCTCTCTCTCTCTCTCTCTCTCTCTCTCTCTCTCTCTCTCTCTCTCTCTCTCTCTCTCTCTCTCTCTCTCTCTCTCTCTCTCTCTCTATCCATTTAACTATCCTGCATACGCTTTGTCTATCTCTCCTTTCTCACGAGGTGAGTGTATTTTTTTTTAAATCCTGAAGTCTATGTCACTAATTCTATAATGTGTTCCACTTTGGAATATTGGTACCTGTGTATTTATGATCAAATCCTTGCACAGCGAATGACTATTGGCTTTCGGTGCGATTTTATCCAAAGACACCTTCTTACTCAGGTCGCCTGCCTAAAGTGTCACGTTGGCTTGTCGTTCCCAAATATGTCCGGAAGGCTTCCTTTACGTTCCCGTACATTTATGTAATTTTAGAGCCATTTTATTCACTTTCTAATATCTAAATTTTCGGTGTGAAATGTATTCCCGTCAGCTTTTCCATTTTTAAACTATTTCTTATAGATTTATACTTCTAGCTGCATCTCTAGTCCGTCTTGATGTCTTGGACATGGAACTCCAGAGTATCAGCGGAAGACTGCAAGCAGGCTTTACTGACCGAGGTTAGGTGAGACTTGAATTAGAGGATATGTCATACAGATAAAAGATGAAATGTTTAAGGGGAACTTGAGAGGAAACATCTTCACTCAGAACGTGGTGAGATCGTGAAAGGCGATGCCAGCGGATGTGATGAACGCGGGTTGATTTCAAAATTTAAGAGAAATTTGGATAAGTCCGTGGAAGGAGGGGTGTGGACATTTATGGCCCAGGCACTGATCTATGGGAGATGTGTGGGCTATGAGCACTCGCTTTGCATGATTTTGTTCATCACCACCCACCCTTCCACAGCCCCATTCTCTACACTGATTTATGCTTTGCTCATATGATTCAGTAGCAACGTTTGTCTAATAACGCCATTGTGAAACATCTTGGCTTATTTTACATTTCTCGAAAGTTATCGCTTAATATACTCCGGTTTGGTTTGTGTAAGGCTTTTCCTGTCGATCGACTTTCCTTGGTTTATCGATTATAGTTACAGGCATCTGGAAAACGAAGCGTGATTAAACTGGGATATGGTGATTTTCCCTCAAACTCATCCTGACAGTTGGACACTGTTCAGTCCAGTTAACCCCTCCCTCATGATGGTTCACAATGTCGACCAGCCTGTGTTTGTGAAAGATACTGATGCGTCTGCGAACCCCGTCATCTCCCCACGGGAACCGGCCGTGTTTTCAAAGAATTTATTGAGGACAGTTACATAAATTGCTGCTGTTTCTGTCTTGTTTATGAAGCAGTGCAGCTTTCGCGATCACTGGGTCCCGAGGAGGCAGCAGGGATAGATACGAATAAGCATTTTAAAAACTCTCAAACTGAGAAACTGCAATAAATGGAAAACACTAACTCTGAAACTATATCTTTGGAGGTAAAAAGTTTACACAGATTGCAATTAGTTGTAAAAAATAAAATCGAATGACTAATGAAAGAGAATGCAACATTTCAATTCAAACGGGCAGGAGAGAGAAAGAGAGAGAGAGAGAGACAGAGAGCGAAAGAGCGGGAGATAAAAGTAAGAAAGGGACAGGGAAAGGGAGATAAAATGAGGTACTGGAGTGAGGCGTAAGATAGAGGGTGAGACGGTGAGAGCGCAGAGGGAAACAGAAAGAAATAAAGAGAGAACGACGGAACAGTGGAAAGAGAGGCAGAATGAGTAAGCTTAGAATGAGAGCGTGGAGACAGTGTGTGTGAGAGAGAAAGAGACAGAGAGAGGAGACAGAAGGTAAAGGAGAGGAAGAGGCAGAGAGAGAGATATATAGAGATAAGAGATAGGTAGAGAGAGTGGAACGACAGGGTGAAAGTGTATGAAAGAGAGAGGAGAGAGGCGGAGAAGCTAACTTTCTCAGTCCTGTGTCCGATCAATGCATAACATTGAAAAGAAGGAACAGAAGAAAAGACTTAAGTAACATAAGGGTTTGAGAACAGCTCGGAGGGTGATTATGGGCTCTGTGTCTCTCTCCGTCTCTGCACCAAACCGCAGCATACTCCTGGCTCATAAAGGTCATGGTGGAATTCTGAAGAACTCTGATAAATCTTCCATTACTGGACACACTGTGTAATAAATCTGATCATTAATGGACCTCGTGTACCTGCTGTGCGATTATCCAGGCTCATTGATGATCAGTACCCCAACAGCGCCCTGCCTAATCTCCGCAGAGCTGAATCACGTAGTGCACAAACATCTTTGCATCCCAGCCTGGAATCTTGTCAGCGACTAGAAATTTTCGGGGATCTGGGAGAGGATATTAACAGTCCATAAATGAACTGGATTACGTTATCGTTGTGGATCCTACGCCGAATCGCACACCCAGAAGAAAGAGACTTCGCGACCTCTTTGTCGTCGATTCAGTATCATATCTTGTTAGCCTTACCCTAAATATATTTGGTTTCTATCTCCCAGCATTTCCTTATGGGTCAGTCCCCTCCTCCAGGGAAGCCAAAGCCGCACAGTCACCATTGGGGCAATTGGATCCGGAGACCAGACCATTTTCCTGTACGGAGTAACAGTCATTGAGCTGCCTGTGACGATACAAATCTACCAGCCTCAACGCTCTTTGGAAAATACAGTACTTACTTCCCTCACAGCTTCTTGTACTTGGATGTAGTCTATAACTGTGTCGTTAACCAGCGAAGGATGTCGTTGATCTTTAGTTTAGTTGGTTGTCAACCCTCTGAACCATATCTTCTCCTAACATGTCAGTCATTTAGTGGCCTAGGAGAGGTGCTTCCTGCAGTTCATAGACAACCAGCTCTCACACTAATGCCCTGACGCTGTTTAGTAACAGTCGCAGCGTTTAGAGTTGCAGTTCTACAGCACGAAAAAAGGATTTTCGGCCACCACTTCCATGCCGAACAAGTTGCCAAACTGCTAATCCCATTTGGCTGTGTTACACTAATGTCACAATTATATTTTCATATTCATGTAACTGCCCGCGTCTTTTAACTTGCACATTTCCTGTTTCTGCCATTACCTCTGGCAGCTCGTTAAACGCGTCTGCCACTGTGCTTCTGACACATTTCACCCATGCTGATTTTAAAAACATAGAAATCTACAGGTCATTACAGGCCTTTTCGCCCTTGATATTGTGCCGAACATGTAACCTTCTCTCGAGACTGCCTAGAATTGCCATACCGCATGGATCTTTATTTTTTCAGAGTTCCATGTACCTATCCGAGTATCTTAAAAGAGCCTATTGGATCCAGCTCCACCACCGTTACCGGCAGTGCATTTCACACACCCACCACTTTCTGTGTGAAAAATGTACCTTTGACTACCCCCTTCTACCTACTTCCAAGCACCTTAAAATTATGCCCACTTGTCTTAGCCATTTCAGCCTTGAGTAAAAGCCTCTGGCTATCCACATGATCAATTCCTCTCATCATCCTATGCACCTCGATAAGGTCACCTCTCATCCTCCGTCGGTACAAGCAGAAGGGGTCAAGTTCACTCAACCTATTCTCATAAGGCACGCTCTCCACTCGAGGCCACACCCTCGTAAGTATCCTCTGCTCTATAGTATCCACATCCTTCATGTAATGACATGACCAGAACTGAACACAGTGGGGTCTAACTAAAGTCTTGTCTAGCGGTAGCATAGCACACGGCTCTTGAACGCAGTCCCACGGTTGAGAAAAGCCAACACACCATACGCCTTCTTAACAACACTGTCTCGCTGATCCTCCACACTGCCAAGTGTCTTACCGTTAATATTATATTCTGTCTTCAAATATGATTTCGAAATTAACCTCGTCACCCTTATGAGGGTTGAACATCGCTGTCGCACTGTACCCTTTGACATCCCTCCAGAGTTTTCTAGCAACCACAATGTTTGTTTTATAAGAAAACTTACTAACCCACCCTTCCACTTCCTCATCCAGGATATTTATAAAAATCACAAACAGGATGGGTCCCAGAACAGATCCCTGCGGAACACTACTGGTCATTGTCTGCCATGTAGAATAAGAACCATGCACAACCTCCCTTTGCCTTCTGTGGCGCAGCCAATTCTGGATCCACAAAGCAACGTCTCCTTGGATCCCATGCCTCCTTACTTTCTGAATGAGCCTCGAATGGGGAATGCTTTCAAATGCCTTACTTAAATCTATATACACTACCTCCACAGTTCCACCTTCATGAAGGCGTTTTGTTACAACTTCAAAAAATTCAATCAGGTTCATAATTTTCTAAAGCTCCGACATCACCCATTTTATTGAATCTTTCATCAGTTTTTCTGTCCTCCTTAACTAGATTTTCTACATCCTTTATACACCATGGTTCTTTTACCCTGCCACGCTCTCCCTGCCTCAATGTAATATCCCTATACAGAATGCCATGCAAATGTCCCCTGAACATTTGTCACATTTCTACCGTGCATTTCTTGCCGGACATCTGCTCGCAATTTATGTACGCAACTACCTGCCTAATAGCATCATATTTTCCCTACACCAGTTAAGTGTTTTCCCAAATTGTTTGCTCCTATGCCTCTCCAGTGCTACGGTAAATGAGATAACGTTCTTATCCCTCCCTCCAAAATGCCCTCACACCGAGATATCTGACAGCTGACCAGGTTCATTTCCAAATACCAGATCAAATACGCCCTCTCCTCTACTAGGCTTATCTGCATGTTGCGTCAGAAAAAAAACCTGAACACAACTAACAAACTTCACACCATCTAAATACCTTGCTCTAATGAAATGCTAGTCAATATTAGGAAAGTTTTAATTACTCATCACAATAACCCTACTATTATTGTATAGTTCCCGAATCTGCCTCGTTATCTGCTCATCGATGTCCCCGTTACTATAGAGATGTCCATAAAAGCAGACAGCAGGGTTATTACCCCTTACTGTTTCTGCCATCTACCCATAATGATTTAGGAGACAATCCCTCCATGACTTCCTCCTTTTCTGCAGCCGTGATACTAAGCCTGATTAGCAGTCCCATTTCTTCACCTCTTTAGTCCCCCTTCCTGTCCCTCTTGAAACATCTAACGCCCGGCACACTCAACAGGTATTCCCACCCCTGAGTCATCCGAGTCTCTGTGATGGCCACAACGTCATTGATCCACGTATTGATCCACGCTTAAGTTTATCCACCGTGTTTATGATACTCCTTGCATTAAAATAAACACATATAAAACCATCCGGCCGAGTGCTACTTTGCTCGATCATCTGCCTATCCTTCGTCATAAACTCCCGACATGCTGTCACTACTTGTTTGCCAACCACACTATCTACTGCCTCTTCAGTTCGGTTCCCACCCCTGCACATCTAGATTAAACCCTCTCCAATATCATGAGTAACCGTCCCTCCTAGGACATTGGTTACGCTCCGGTTCATGTTCAATCCGCCCCACTTGTACAGGTCAGACCTTCCTCAGAAAAGGTTCCAATGATCCAAGAACTTGAAACCCTGCCTGCAGCACAATCTCCTCAGCCATTCAGTCAAATGCCCTATCTTCCTGTACTAGGAGTTACTAGCTCATGGAACTGGAAGTAATCCGGAGATTACCACCTTGGAGGTCCTGCTCTTCAGCCTCCATCCTAACTCCGTAATCTTATTCCATAAAACCACTACCTGTCTCCTACCTACTTCATTGATTCTAAAATGTACCACGATATCCGGCTGCTCACACTCCCCTTCAAGAATATTTTGCATCCTGAGCCCGAGCATCCGGGATACAAAACTTTATCCTGGTGTCTGTATTGCTGCTCAGAATCTCCTATCTGTTCCTGCTAACTATCGAGTACCCTATGACCATTGCTCCGCCTGAATTCACTCTGCACTTCTAAGGCTCTGAGCCGAAAACCGTGCTATTGGTTTGGCTGCTGCTACCTTGCAACATCGAAGGCAGTATACGTAGTGCTGGAGAACGCTAATTGGACCTCTGGAATTGCCCGCGAATCTCTCCTTTTGTTCCAGATTTACAGACTTCTTCGAAGTGTTCTGCTCCCAACGCTCATTGGACCTCTGGAATTGTGTGGCATTTCCTTCCCTGAGGGTGCGGGGGAATTGACTCCTAAGGACTTAGTCCTGAGCTGGCTCAATAGTGTCACACCAACATTCTCTCACTCAATGTCAGAAAAACCAGAGCTGATGATTGACTTCCGGTTCTCAAGTTCTCGGTTATCAATATCGCTGAGGACCTAACCTGGACCAACATGTTGGTACACCTATAAAGAAGGCAAGACAGTGGCTATATTCCATTACAAGTCTGAGGCGTCTTTGTATGTCACCAAAAATACTCGCAAATTTCTATAGATGTACCGTGGAGAGCATTCTAGCAGATTGTATGACCGTCTGGCAGGTGGAAAGTTGGGGGTTCGGGAGTTCTGTTGTACAGGATCGAGGTAAGCTGCAGACAGTTGCTGTGTTAGTCAGCTCTATCCTCCATTAGTGAGCACTACCCTCCGTAAAACCAAGACATCTTCAAGGAGCGGTACCTCAGAAAGGAAGCGGCATTCATTATGTACCCCCAGCACCCAGACCATGCCGTCTTCTCCCTGCTACCATTGAGAAAGAGGTAGAGGACCCTGAAGGCATACACCCAATGTTTCAGGAACAGTTTGTTTTTCTTAATGCCGTCTGCTTTCTGAAAGGACATGGAACCCATGAACACTGCCTCACTACTTTTTTTTATTTCCTTTTTTTTGCAGTACTTTTTTACTTACGCAAAAGTTTTAAAAAGCCAACATATCTGAAACTTTAAAAACTTACATAGATGGATGATGAAGAATATACTGACTACTTACATCACGGCCTGGTATCAAGCACCAATGCCCTTGAACGAAAAGACTACAAGATGTACTGAATATACCCCAGTCCATCAAAGCTAAAATCCTGCTCACCATTGAGCACATTCAAAGAGGCGCTGTCACACGAAAGCAGCATTCATCATCAAGGACACTTCCGTACCATCATCCAAGCGCTGCTGTCTTCCCGTTGCTGTCATAATAAGGAGATACATAAGCCTTAGCTCCCACAACACTAGGTTCAGGAACAGTTATCTCCACTCAACCGTCAGACACTTGAACAACTTCACTCAACTACACTCACATAAACACTGAACTGATTCCACAAACTATAGGCTCACTTTCAACGGCTCTGCAAGTCATGTTCTTGACCTTCGTTGTCTGTTTATTTACAAAGTATTTTTGCATAGTTTGCTGTCATTTTCGCGTTTGTTTGTTTGTTTATTAATCTTCATTTTATGCCCTTGTTCATTGATTCTCTTGTGCTTCTTTGTATTACTCTGAATGCCTGTAAGCAAAGGAATCTCGGAGTAGTATGTGATGACATACATGTGCTTTGAAAATGAATGTACTTTGACCTTTAGGTTAAGAAGGAGACTACAAGCTCTCTGGTTTTTAGGGAAATCAGAAGCGATCACACTGAGCAACAAATTAGCTATGTCAGCTTCTTTTTCATCCAATAGCCGAGCCATTGTGGTACCAGCACTTCCCTGCTGTACAGCATTGGTCGCAGTCCTTCGTCTTGCAGAAGGATGCTTCGATACCACGCTCAGTCCAATGCTACCCAGATTTTTTTCTTACCCGAGTGTCTAATCTTAATCTTAATATAAAAACATGAAATTTAAGAACATAATTGGACTTTACAGCCCATCAGGTTTAACCTGTCATTCCATTATGATTGATTTATTTTCTTTCTCAACCCTTGAACACTGAGCCGCCAGTCCTGTTCCTCCAACAGCCGTCTCACTAATGGTGATGGGGTTATAGTTCCACGTGCTAATCCATACCATTATCTCATGCGCAGCTCCTACAGTATTCCTTCAAATGAAATATTTGCAGCTCAGAACATTAGTCCCAACATGATCGAACTTTTGATTCCTGGCTCTGTATGTTTAATTACCCTGTGTAACACTAGCAAACCTCTTCGGCCAAGATATTAGCCCGGCACCTCATCCCCCCTCCAGTTCAGATAGAAATCGTCCCTCCCGCACTGGACCCATATTCCCTCGAATACATGATCAATGGCCCAGCAATGTGTAGCTCTGTCTCTACCATCATCTTCTTTAGGGTCACGTTGAACTGTATAATATTTTTATTTCTGGCCTCACGGCACACGTAGCAATCCTATGATCAGAACACTGGAGATCCAGTCATTTAACTTAGCACCTAATTCCTTGAACTCAATTTTAAGTGACTCGTCACCCCTTCTAGCCATATCTTTTCGTACCGAACAGCATCGGGCTGCTCACTATTCCACTTAAGAGTGAATTATGAGTGGAAGCTAGCGACTAACATCAAAGAAGACATTAAAAGCTTTTTTTAAAAATGTATATTAAGGGTAAGGAGAGTCGAGGGTAGATATATGACCAATACAAAATGACGCTGGAGATATTCTAATAAGAGATGCAGAGACAGCAGAGGAACGGAATGCGTATTTTGCATCACTCTTCACACTGGTAAACGTCGGCTGAATAGTGGGCATTTAAGAGTGTCAGAGAAGTGAAATTTGTGCAGTGAAAATTAAGATTCACAAGGTGCTCAAGAAGCTTAATGGTTTAAGGGTGCAGAAATACCCTAGACTTGATGAAAAGCACCCTCGGGTTCTGAAGAAAGTAGCTGGAGAGATTGTGGAGGCATTAACGGTGATTTTTCAAGTATTGATTGATTCTGGCATTGTACCGGATGACTGGAAAATTACAAACATTACTTCCATGTTTAAGAAGAGTGGGAGGCAGCAGAAAGGAAGCTATATACCTGTTAGCCTGACATAAGTGTTAACCATCTAATAATCATTACTTTTATGTTTGGAAAATCTTTCTCTTCAAAGAAACCTGTTAAATTTTTATCTGATTATAAAATTGGATTTCTACTCCTCTATTCCTTCTCCGTAAGAATTGGTGAGATGCACAGAGTAGAAATTACTGGTGTTAATCTCCAGTAATTGTCTTCGGTGACTAATCTTTCTGGAGCACAACGCTAACCACCCCAATTTCTTCTTTATTCCTCTCTGGGTCTTCCAACCAGCCCCAGAGCTCTCCCCCACCGGTCCTGCGAAATCTTACTGAATTCTCTGTATGAATGGAGCTGCCAACCGCAGACTATCGGTCACATTCGTTGTAACACCACCCTATGATCAGATTATGTTTAACATAACCATAATCACCATAATCTATCTATCTACTCATTTGCGCAGTTTATCTATTTTTCACACTGGTCAGTCTGTGTTTATATGCCGTTTTTCATGTATTCGATTATATTTCTTTGCAACATAGTATGTGGTGATATGTGTGTAATTTTATAATAAGTTTACTGTGAAGATACTGAGGAGTTGCCAGAGACTGAGATCAGTTTAGATGTTCGGGGAATTGATGGGTCAGGGGTTAGTGCCGGAGGTCGGAACTGAGATGACAGGTGCAACGTGATCACATTGAACGGCGGAGTGATCGGAAAGAGCATAGTGGTCTACACGCATTTCTCTGTGTTATGTTATTATGGTGCCTGGCGGAATTTTAAAGCACACCTGTGCTGATGCTTTTTGATCTGGATCGAGAGGAGTAAACCCCTTGCTGCTGATCGCTTTCTTTCAGCTCGTGGGCTTCTGAGTTGATCCCCTTTGTTGTCAGATTACCTTTTTAACCTGTGTATCTGTTGTAGGTGACTCTCTTACATTTGTCCCTTCTGAACTGTAACTTCACAAATATGCTCCCAACAGTGTATCACGGGTGTACCGAAGACGCAATTGATTGTATTTTAGCAGTAAATGGGTAAACAGCAATGGTGGAAGAGGTGCACTGAGTAATTTGTGTATTTAGATTTTTTTATTGTTTTCCATAAATGACCAGGATTTATTAATCAGCTCAGTAGAGTAAAGTCTTCTTGAAGCTGTCAAGAATGGCGCTATGGAACTTCACGTCTTCGTTTCGTTTGTGTTGTTGAAGCTATCTTGTCAGGTCAGGTCCTACTCAGGTCATAGATGGCATTATAACGCCACCACGTGTACGCCATCGTAAAAATTACTTCCTCCAGGCAGTTAATCTGATCAACCATTCTAGTTAACACCCCCCCCCCCCAATACCTTCTCTGATTACTGCAGTACACTGTAAATATATTAAACCATCTTTACCTCATAGGTGTATATCATAAGTACATGCTGGTATTCATGTATATTTTATTCCACGCTCGTAGTTTTGACTATTTTTTATATAATTCGTGAAACTTTATAATTGTTAACTGTCGTTTTTTTGAGTGTCGCGCCCGGACCAACAAACGTATCATTCTGAATTATTCCGTAGTAAGCCAGTTTACTGCAAGCTTTGGTCCATACGGATACTGCTTGAAAAGACAAAATTTCCCCCCACATCTTATACGGTGTTTCTACATTGCCAGCCTTCCAATCAGAGTTACAGACCTATGCATCCATTCAAGCATTTCCTCTAGTTAACATCCGTAACGTGAGGAAAATACTTTATTTAAACAACCCTGTTATTTGATCGCTCTTCTGAGGGGAAATCCCCATCCCCTTTATTGTATTCGGGCTACTCATTATTGTGTACACCATTTAAAAGATTCCCTACCTGGAATCTGATACAAAGCAAACAACTCCGGCCTGAGACAACGTTTTCGGAGCGAGGGTTATGGCTATCTGAGAGATAGAAATGCGTAGTTGCAACATCTGTGGAGGTTGAAGTCAACCAGAGATTCAGTATGACGTGCAGTAGTCACGTACTGTAATCACCTGAAATTCCAATCGTGTTTCTGAATTATACTGACAATACTCTTATAGCTGTCGATTAGGTACGTCATTATACTTTTATTACCGATTCCTGTTATTCTATATGGACAGTCTGCATCCCCCGATCAGCTCTCCTGCCCGGCAATCTGTCGACTGCATCCCTGGATACGCTAGACCTTTGCATGTATGAGCTTCTGCGCAGGATCGGAAAACGCTGCAAAAAGTTGTAAACGCAACCAGCTCCATCATGGGCACTAACCTACCCAACATCGACGACAGCATCCAAAAGCAATCCCTCAAAGGACGGCATCCATCAATAAGGACCTGCACCATCCAGGACACGCGCTTTTCTCATTGCTATTATCAAGGAAGAGGTACAGGAGCCCAAACACAAACAAGTCGATTGTTCCCCTCTGCAATCTGAATTCTCAAAGCGGAATGAAGAATTTACGCTTGTATGTGTGTGTGTATATATATATATATATATATATATATATATAGCTCTCTGTTGTGCTAATTTAATTTATTACATTTCTTATTGCAATGTAGTTATTTTGTTTTCATGTATTTCAATGTACTACTGCCGCAAAACAGATTTCTCGACATATGCCACTAATAATATATGAAATTCTGAGCTTGCCTGACATTAAAATGAAATCGAAAGAGTCGACGTCAAAACAGAGATCTTCATGGCACCAAATGTATTAAGTTGGCTCACCCTTTCCGAATTTCTGATTCCTAACTTTAATCATTTGTCTGTTCCAGGTAATATATTATTCCAGTTCATATTAAAAGTCTTACGCGGAGGAAGACAATCAATACCTGCAACGGGATCTGGACAAGCTGGGAAAAATGGGCACCATTTTCCCAAATAGATTTTAAAGAACGCAAGTCTGAGATTGTTGCATTGTGTAAGGACAAACCAGGATAGGACAGGAAAGGTTAACGTTCGGGCACTGAAGAATGTGGAAACAGTGATCTGTGAATACAGATCCATAATTTCTTGAAGGAGGATAGACTCTCAATGGATGTTGCATACAGGAGTTGAGAAAAACATTGAAGTTGTTTAATTCTTTGAGGAAGACTAATTTGGAGTTTTCTGTGCTTTTCTTGTCACCTACGTGTAGAGAATCAATCGGTAAGAATGAAAGAGTGCAGAGACAATTTATAAGATGCGTTGTCAGGGCTTGAGGGCCTAATATATAGGAAATCAAACCTCAGTTATTTTTGCTGTTAAATTTGGTTTACTGACAGCAAATTCCGGGTTACTTTGTGTCCGCCCATTGTGAACAATGTCGCGCACATTGATCTATATAGTCCAGAAATGGAAGGATTAGTATGGAAATTAATGGTCACTGAAAACCTAAGCACAGGTTGACACCACCCAACCAACACAGACAGTTCACTAATGACAAATTGCGAGGCCTATACAAAAGGCTGGAGGGAATTAGCAGGCTAGGCAGTATCTGTGGAACAAAATTAAAAGTCGACGCCTCGGGTGCAGAGCCTTAACAGTCCTGAAGAAGTGACCCTGCACGGAACATCGTCTATTTATTCTTTTCTATCGATTTAGACCAACTTGCTGAGTTTCTCCAGCATGTTGTGTCTGTTGCTGTCATGTGCATCATCTGCAGAACCTCTTGAGTTTATAAGGTTTCTACCTTTGCCGGGTAGCGCCAAATACGTGCCGTGCTCGCAATTGTAGAAGTGGGATTGGAAGTATGTGGGATTACCGCACACTTGTCAAACATCAACCAAATCATGATCACCGCATCTCTGGTTGGAGCCTCCTTCTCCTTCAAAATACGCGCGTTAAAATTTTATCCGTTTATAAAGGTGACGGTACACTCCTCTATACCTTCCCCGCAGGTCTTGGTGAGATATAGCTCAGAGATCCCCCGGAGAGCAGCGCTTTTCCCTTTACTTTTTATTTCGACATTTGACAATCTTTGAGGACCACCACTTTACCCATCCTGCGACTTCTTATTTCCTCCACTACCGATCCGCGGATCAAAAAGCACTCACGACTCATTTATGTGAAATGTTACTGCATTTTCTCTGAGTGCATGGCCCTAACATCCACATTCAGGGACAGCCTATATAAGGTCCACCCTACTGACAGGAAAGATATAGCTTTAACGTTTGTAAAAGGAGCTCTGTAGTCATCTCACACTTGTTTCACGGCTCTACAATTGTCTACAATGGATTTATCCATTTATCCCTTTATCCCTTTATTTATTGACAGATTCATTGGTTTTAATTGAGTTGTCTATTTGTTTATGGATGTTTATTTAACTGGCTTTCTATCTATCTGTTTAGTTATTTGCCGTTTGTCGTCGTTTTCCAAGGTGCTTCTCAGTTTTTGTCATTGTTTCTATTACACTTCTTTCCTGTACTGTTAATACCCGTGGGAAAATAGATCTCAGGGTAGTTTATAACACATTTTGAACTTTGAATATAGCGATGAATTACAGAAGCGAATGTGTCGCTTTTCAGGAAAGGTGTGTGTGTGTGTGTGTGTGTGTGTGTGTGTGTGTGTGTGTGTGTGTGTGTGTGTGTGTGTGTGTGTGTGTGTGTGTGTGTGTGTGTGTGTGTGTGTGTGTGTCTGTGTGTGAGAGAGAGAGAGAGAGAGAGAGAGAGAGAGAGAGAGAGAGAGAGAGAGAGAGAGAGAGAGAGAGAGAGAGAGGTCATGGGTGATGGTGTTAGGGCGGGAAATGAGTCTTTGTGGACGGCCTAACGAAATCGATAACCTCAGAGAGAGAGAATATTCAAGTCACGGGGAAACATTCCTACAGTATAATGCTCCCAGTGGTGGGAACACTTTGGTCAAGAAGCAGTAGAATGATGATCTCCCATCCACAGCGGTGCCTCGAAATGTAGAGGAGACGCCGGAGAATGGAAGGTGTCGATAATGTGGGAGCGGGGAGGCCCACGCTGGACGCAGAGACTAGAAGGGCGGAATCAGGTGTCTGAGTAGATTTGAGTGTAATTTTGATCATGTTATCTGCTACCAATACTGCGGGAAGCCGAGTAAAGAGTGGCCAAGGAAAAACACACGGCTGTTTTCTCTTTATTAGGATCTGTGTTACACGAAATTCAGTTACAACACAGGAGATCGCTCCTGCTTCTACACAACGCGGAAGTTCTAACAGAACACAGTGAGAATAATTCTAAACAGAATTATGCGTCACAAAAGAAAGATAATCATCGCGCTCATTTCCCGAAATCACTTAACATTCTGACTCTCCCATAAGCGGACATTACTACACAATCGCATTGCAAAGGAAGCTGCACATTCCCGCTGATAGCTTCAATGCATTAACCGAGAGGAAACAACCTGCGTATGCTGCCAGCCGGCGCCTTCTCACTGTGCACAGGCTGATGAAGTGATGGTGTTCCGCAGCGGCGAGCTCAGCGAGCTGTGGCTCACGCTGCAGGAATAGATTGAGCCTTTGTCCCATGCAGAGGCGGGTATCCGAAAGTAACTGCTCAGTCTGTAGGTCTGGTCCGTGTCCAGAGACACGGCGCCTGTCATCACCCCGCTCTATCCGTCTCGACTCCATTCACGCTCCAGTGTAACGCTACCAAGACGTGCTTAAAGCCGCTCACCAGGCAGGACAGAATGGCTGAACAGGATACCGTCTCTTCCAGCGAGGAAAGGAGCAAGAGAACCGAAGGCTTCCGGGTCTCGCTACCTGTGTGAGAGAGAAGAAAAAAAGCGGGATAGAAAAAATATTAATTATGCTCTTACCGGAATTAGAAACACCTCCGTAGAATTAAACACAATTTAGTACAGGCATTCAATGAAATTTGTTAAACAAAATGCAACATTCGTCCCTTGGAATGTATAGTTGCCCTGATTGCTCCGATCTCTCTGCACTGGGTCCGCAACCTTGTGCGGTTATGCCGCGTCATCATGTATTTTAACAATGTTTTTGAATCCACTCTCCTGTCCACATACAAATCTAGACACCCCTACTCCAATATTATGTTAACATTCTGTAAAGAGCACTTCAATACTGCTCAATCTCTTCGCTAATTCCCCACAGCGTGCCGATATCTGTTGGTCCCTCTTTTGCGACCAGTTTCTTGCAGTTCTCCAATGACCCCCCAAATCTGACAGTAACTTTGAAAACATTACACCTTCAGTTGTTGATTCAGCGAAAGCTACTTGGGAAGTCCCGAATCGAAGAAAGTTCTTTCGATATCAAAGACTGCTGCCCCGTGACCGAAGAAGAAATGGCGGAAAAATAGAGGACGTCTGTGAAACGCTGTAAAGCGAGAAGAGTGTGAACGGTACGTTCAAACCCAGATTATATCAGGAACGGATACTAACGCGCTTGTTCCCGCACTAATCTCTGACCAATCGGTCTTCTGCCCAGCACCTTCTCCAAAAGTACTACGTGTTAAGACTGATGTGTTTCTCCGTAACAACGCCGCTCGAAATCAGAACTTGCGAATAATGTTAATTTGAATCAGTGAATATCCTGTCCTGTATTCCAGGATTTATGCACCCAGAAATAGTGTGGCATATTCGCGCCAAACACGTTCTCAGAGGTGGTGAATGATGTGAGGAATGTGGGTGTCTTGCTTGTGATGGCAAAGAGTTTTCCAATTTCTGTATGAACATTAGGGAAATCAGGTTTCGAGCAGACGATAGGACACACAGTGAAGGATTTTTCGAGAATTCTAAGCCGAGGAGAGAAGAATTTAAAGAAGTTGTTCGATGCATTTCTTTTTTATACAGATTTGTGGGTACTGTTACGTACCCGTGACACGTGACAGTGGTACCCTTGTCACGTGACTGGGGTTGAAGTTATACTGGACATGAGATAATGGTGGAGTGATGTCATTTTCCCGCCAGTAGAGGTCATGTGACAGGTTTTTTCTACAGGGTATAAAAGGAAGACCCACCCTGTCAGGTGGGGCAGTTCGTGGCTGGATTTGCCAAGATGACTTCATGTTACTGTGTGATTTAATGTGATGACGCAGTTTAGTTAAAAATGAAGTTTTGTTAATGCCAAAAGTTTAAAAGGTCAGAGCCAACGGTTTCTTTGCTAATGGAGAGTGAAGAGAAGTTTGGAAAATGGAGATCAAGAAAAATCGATTTTCGATGGATTGACTTCGACCTTGTGTGATCCTCATTCGGAAGGATTTCGTTTATTATTCTCACGATAGTCTCCGCTGGAAAAAGCGGGAGATTGAGAATATTGTGGAAGGAAGGTCAGTCACTTTAAGTTGTTATATTTAATAAAATTCGACGTGGGAGTTCGACGCTGGGAATCGAAGGACATCGACGTGGAAGAGAATTTACATCGCTTTAAAAAGTCTCTCCTTTTAAAAGTACCGTGAGCTTTTGAACTGTCGGCATATCGTTCTTTGAACTTTTTTTCATTCGGCAATTCGCTTTGGAGAACTGTTTTTTTTCAATACCGCTTTAAAGACTGTTTGGGACTGCAACGCTATTAAGAACTGTTTGATTCAGCTGCCAGCAGCTGGTTTCGGGTCATTGTTTGGGTTTGTTTACTTTTGAAGGGGGTTTGTTATCAGTGTTTAATAAACGTGTTATTCGTTATAAAACCCCTTGCCTAACTCATCTATATTATTGTTGCCCGAATACGTAACATAATTATGGGGGCTACGTTCGGGATTGAATTATTTGAGTTTATAAAGTTTTTTGAATTTTGAATCGGTGTTTTGGTAACGGGGATTGCTCGATTTTTTTTTTTTGATTGGCTTGTGAGTGGTATTCGGCAACGATGAATATTGATGAGTTTCTGGATTCGCCAGTCGCGGATTTGTTAGCGAAGGCGAAAAAAACTGAAGTGTCTGAGATCGCTAATCGGTTGCATCTTAAAGGGATTTTGCCAACTACATCAAAAGCTGTAATACAGAGAAAGATCGCATCACATTTTGTGGCTTCGGGTCATTTTGAAGAATCGATTTTAGAATCGTTTCCAATAAGTAATCTGGAGATGCAGTTGCAAATTGAACAAATGATGTTAGAAAGGTGTAAATTGGAAATTGAGCAAAAGCAAAGAGATTTTGAATATGCAATGGAGAAATTAAGGTCTGTAGAACAGTCTGCTGATACTAAAAAACCGTTTGTTGCTAGCCAAGAAATTAAATTGGTCCCTCCATTTAGTGAAACAGAAGTGGAGAGATATTTTCAACATTTTGAAACTATTGCTCGGATGTCAGAGTGGCCGAAAGATAAATGGTCAGTGTTATTACAGAGTGTAATCAAAGGCAAGGCACGACACGTTTACACAGCTTTAACTGCTGCACAAGCATTAGATTATGATATTGTGAAAGAAAATATTCTCAAATCGTATGAATTGGTCCCAGAAGCGTACAGGGAAAGATTCAGGAGTTTGAAAAAGTCTGTGGAAAAGACTTATGTGGAATTTGCCTATGATAAAGCTATGTGTTTTGAGAGATGGGTTTCTTCTAAAAATGTAAATGAGGACTATGATACATTGAGAGAGCTGATTTTGATGGAGGAATTTAAAAGAAGCATTCCTGTTGAAGTAAGGACCTACTTAAATGAGAGGGATACTGATAAATTGCAGGACTGTGCTAGATTAGCTGATGAGTATGTTTTAATCCATAAGAATAAATTTCCTCAGGGTAGAATTTTTAAGAGGAAAAATAATATGGAGACTCCAGGTAAATTAGAAATTAAATTAGAGGTTAATGAGAGAGGTAAGGAGGAAGGAAAACCTGTGAAGGAAAGACAGTTTGGTCTTATTTGTAACTATTGTAAGAAGCCTGGCCATGTAATAGCTAACTGTTTCAAATTGAAAAAGAAAGAGAAGGAAGCAGTTCCAGATGCTTGTGTGCAACATACTGAAGCACCTGTAAAGTTACAGGGTTTGGTAAACACAAATGAGGATTTGTTAGAGTCTGACAAAGTTAGAAAGGGATATGATCATTTTATAACTGAAGGGTTTGTATCCTTGAAAGAAGGATCTACTCTGGTGCCAATAAAAATTCTTAGGGATACTGGAGCTTCTCAATCACTGATGTTAGATAGTGTGTTGAAGTTTAATGAAGAGAGTGATACTGGTGAGGTAAATTACATAAGAGGTGTTGGAAGTGATTTTATGCCTGTACGTTTACATGAAGTAAATTTAAAGTCAGGGTTAGTTACAGGATTTGTTAAGGTAGGATTACAGCATAGCTTACCTGTGAAGGGTATTTCTTTATTGTTAGGTAATGACTTGGCAGGTGGACAAGTTTTTCCTGAAGTGCATTTGACAATAGAATCAGAGGAACCAGAGGTGAATTCTAACACAGATTTTTCTTGTGTTGTGACTAGAGCTATGGCTAAAAAAATTGATGTGCAGAATGAGGTTGTTACTCATGACTGTTCAACTCAGGATTTGAGTTTTGAGGATGTGTCAGAAACTTTCTTACCTTCGTTGTTTGAACAAGGTTCTGGGAGTAAGTCTGACTATGAAGATTTATCACTGTCTCGGAAGGAGATGATAGCAGAGCAGAATAGAGATCCTGAGATTGTAAAATTAAGGGAACAAGCTTTACTAGGTAGTGAAATTGAGAAGGTGTCAGTAGGATATTATTTGGAAAAAGGAGTGTTGATGAGGAAATGGAGGTCGCCTACAATTCCTGCAAGTGAGGAATGGAATGTTGTTTACCAGGTAGTTGTTCCTAAAGTTTATCGGAATGAGATTTTGACTTTAGCTCATAGTGTGCCTTTAGGTGGACATCAAGGGGTAAGGAAAACTGTGGACAAGATTTTAAAACATTTTTACTGGCCTGGTTTAAGAAAAGATGTGGCGATGTTTTGTAAGACGTGCCATACTTGTCAAATTGTGGGTAAACCAAATCAGGTTACACCAGTAGCTCCATTACAACCTATTCCAGCATTTGGTGAACCGTTTTCTAAAGTTATTGTAGATTGTGTTGGTCCATTACCAAAGACAAAAACTGGTTATCAGTATTTGTTGACTATCATGTGTACTTCGTCTAGGTTTCCAGAGGCAGTACCACTTAGGAATATAAAAGCCAAAACTGTGACGAAGGCTCTTATAAAATTCTTTACTTATTTTGGATTGCCTAAGGAAATACAAACTGATCAAGGTAGTAATTTTATGTCTGGATTGTTTCAACAGATAGTTTATAAATTGGGAGCTAAGCAAATTACTTCGTCTGCATACCATCCAGAATCGCAAGGTGCCTTGGAGAGGTTTCATTCTACTCTCAAGAATATGATTAGGACATATTGTGTGGAGAATGAAAGTGACTGGAATGAGAGTATAAACTTACTTTTATTTGCAGTAAGGGAATCGGTACAGGAATCTTTAGGGTTTAGTCCATTTGAACTTGTGTTTGGACATAGAGTTAGAGGACCTTTAGCTTTATTGAAGGAACAGTGGATTAGTAAGGAAGTGCATACTAATTTGTTGGACTATGTTTTGAAATTTAAGGACAGGTTACATAAAGCTTGTAGCTTAGCCAAGGAAAATTTGGAGTTGGCTCAGGAGAAAATGAAGACTTGGTATGATAAGGAAGCTAGGATGAGGATGTTTAAGCCTGGAGATAAGGTGTTGGTTCTTTTCCCAGTGCAGACAAATCCTTTACAAGCTAGATTTCATGGACCTTATGAAATTGTGTCTAGAGTTAATGATGTGGATTATGTAATAAAAACTCCAGATCGTAGAAGGTCAACACAACTTTGCCACATAAATATGATTAAACCATATTTTGAGAAACAATCTGATACTGTGACTGTTGTGGTTAGTGAGAATGAGTTGGATTTAACTGGGAACATGATAGATGATTCATCTGACTTTCATTCTAAATCTAACATTGTTTCTGTTAGGTTACCTAATTCGACTATTTTGGAAAATATGGATGAGAAATTAGCACATTTACAGCTAGAGCAGAAACAACAGATGAAGGAATTGATTTTTAAGTATAAGGATTTGTTTCCAGATGTTCCGAGAAGGACTACTATAGCTTCACATGATGTAGATGTTGGAGATGCCAAACCTATTAAACAACATCCATATAGGATGAACATGGAAAAATGTGAACTTGCTGAGAAAGAAATTGAATACATCTTAGAGAATGATATTATTAGACATTCTAACTCGAATTGGAGTTCGCCATGTGTTATGGTGCCAAAACCTGATGGTAGTATTAGGTTTTGTACGGACTATAGGAAGGTGAATGCTGTAACGAAAACAGATGCATATCCAATTCCTAGAGTAGATGATTGTGTAGATAAAGTTGGGAAAGCAAAGTTCCTTACAAAGATTGATTTATTGAAAGGGTATTGGTGTGTTCCACTAACGGACAGAGGTAGAGAGATTTCTGCATTTGTAACTCCATCTGGGTTATATGAGTATAATGTTCTTCCATTTGGGATGAAGAATGCCCCAGGTACTTTTCAGAGGATGATTAATTCTGTAATTCAGGGTTTGAAAGATACTGATGCTTATATTGATGATTTAGTGACAGGAAATGATACTTGGGAAGCACACATAATTGCGGTGGAGAAATTGTTTGAAAAGCTTTCAAAAGCTAACTTGACTATTAATTTAGCCAAGAGTGAATTTGGACATGCTACTGTGACTTACCTTGGTTATGTTGTGGGTCAAGTTAAGGTAGCTCCTGTTCAGACAAAAGTTCAGGCAATTTTGGAAATTCCCACTCCGACGGGGAAAAAAACTCTCAGAAGGTTTTCGGGAATGGTAGGATATTATCGAAAATTTTGTAAGAATTTTGCTAATGTTGTCCTTCCATTAACTAACCTTCTGCAGAAGAATGTAAAGTTTGTGTGGACAGTGTTTTGTCAGGAAGCATTTGAAAAATTGAAAACAATGATATGTCAACAACCTGTGCTTAAGGCACCTGACTTTGAAAAATCTTTTTCATTAGCTGTGGATGCTAGTGATGAAGCTGCGGGAGCAGTATTGATGCAAAGGAATGAGGGTGATGAGGTTGATCATCCAGTAGCTTACTTTTCTAAGAAATTTAATAAGCATCAAAGAAACTATTCAACAATAGAAAAAGAATTGTTATCTCTTGTTTTAGCTTTGGAATATTTTGAGGTATATGTTGGTACAACTCAAAAACCACTTATTGTTTACACTGATCATAATCCGTTAGTTTTTCTGAGTAAGATGAAAAACAAAAACAGAAGATTGTTAAATTGGAGTTTGATGTTACAAGAGTACAATATTGTGATAACTCATATTAAAGGTAAAGATAATGTGGTTGCTGATTGTCTATCTCGATGTTGAATGTACAATGTTTTTTTTTGGAGTGGTTTTTTTTTATTGTAACACTCCTACTGTATTGTATATTGTGTATGTTATATGATTTATACATTTGTTTTTTTTTTGTAAGTAATTGTTAAAAATTTTTGTTCTTGATAGACCAAAAATGTTTTTTTTGGAGGGAGGTGTTACGTACCCGTGACACGTACAGTGGTACCCTTGTCACGTGACTGGGGTTGAAGTTATACTGGACATCAGGTAATGGTGGAGTGATGTCATTTTCCCGCCAGTAGAGGTCATGTGACAGGTTTTTTCTACAGGGTATAAAAGGAAGACCCACCCTGTCAGGTGGGGCAGTTCGTGGCTGGATTTGCCAAGATGACTTCATGTTACTGTGTGATTTAATGTGATGACGCAGTTTAGTTAAAAATGAAGTTTTGTTAATGCCAAAAGTTTAAAAGGTCAGAGCCAACGGTTTCTTTGCTAATGGAGAGTGAAGAGAAGTTTGGAAAATGGAGATCAAGAAAAATCGATTTTCGATGGATTGACTTCGACCTTGTGTGATCCTCATTCGGAAGGATTTCGTTTATTATTCTCACGATAGTCTCCGCTGGAAAAAGCGGGAGATTGAGAATATTGTGGAAGGAAGGTCAGTCACTTTAAGTTGTTATATTTAATAAAATTCGACGTGGGAGTTCGACGCTGGGAATCGAAGGACATCGACGTGGAAGAGAATTTACATCGCTTTAAAAAGTCTCTCCTTTTAAAAGTACCGTGAGCTTTTGAACTGTCGGCATATCGTTCTTTGAACTTTTTTTCATTCGGCAATTCGCTTTGGAGAACTTTTTTTTCAATACCGCTTTAAAGACTGTTTGGGACTGCAACGCTATTAAGAACTGTTTGATTCAGCTGCCAGCAGCTGGTTTCGGGTCATTGTTTGGGTTTGTTTACTTTTGAAGGGGGTTTGTTATCAGTGTTTAATAAACGTGTTATTCGTTATAAAACCCCTTGCCTAACTCATCTATATTATTGTTGCCCGAATACGTAACAGTACATAGTAGGTGCGACCAGAGCTGGAAGTGGGAAGATACGAGGGACGTTTACTTTGCATTCTTATTGTGCACACCTCAATTAAGTGGGACATCCCTTGATATATGCGGAAAAAGCAAGAGAGGCTTTTCATTGTATATTGTGAAAAGTAGCATTAATAAACAGTACTTATAATAAATTGCACGGGGCTTATTGTGTTAAAGAGGAGGTACGTCGCAAATATTCTATCCTGCCGCAACGACTGAGGTAGATCAAAAGTGTCTAGCAAAATTGAACTCAAAGGTGAAGCGATCATTAAGATGATTGCTGTAGCTGTCTCGATGGGCTGTACAGCCTCATATGCCAAAATAAGAAAGACCGAACCTCCCAGGAGTATAGAGATATGACCAAACTTCCCTGGACGGGGTTGTATTCAGCTGTGGAGAATGAGGGCGAGTGTAATAGGAATTGTTCGTTACAGAACCGGGGAGTCGTTTACCCTTTATTTCCAGGATATTGCCCGGACTGAAGATATATGCATTCTCCAACACTACACAGTAATAGACGGCGGTATCTACGGCCTCCAAATTGCTGATGGTCAGTGCGTGCCCGTCGTTGGCGGTGGCTCTGGACGTTTGAAAGCGGTTTATGATCCCGGTCCCTCGCTATATATCGTCGTTCGTCTCATGTTTTAACACCCGCTGCGGTCGCTCCGCAGGACACTGTCGGATCCAGTGAATGTTGTAAGTTACAACATTTCCGTTCTGTTTCCAAGACTGTAAGCGGACGGTAGAGAACTGGTTCTAACATTGGGGTCTGATTGACGCCTGGGGCTGCATGGACAGCTGTAATAAAACACAATACATCTACTGTGTGACTTTGAGATAACACAAGGCTTATCAATCGTTAATAAGTGCAAAGAAAATCAGCAGTAAACCAAGTTTTAACGAATAATCTGTGCGTGAACTCATTCTCACCTTGTAAATGGGCGAGCAGAGCACAGAGGAGATGGATCATGAGGGATATTCCTCCGGACTGGTGTGGACAGCAAGCGCCCAATATTCCGACCGAACCACGCGCTGTTCTGCTAACTCCGGGAACTGGTCTGTTTCAGCGTCTGCAGACAGGTGTCCCTGGGTGCGTTTATCAAACGGGATATTAATGAGTGGAAGGCGCTAAGGAGAGAATGGGGGCGGAGATTGACTTGCAGTCCTTTGGAGAGGTGAATGGCCATCTTGTTGATCTTCAAACTCTTAGCCTCATTTCATTTTCCATCCGTGAGTTATTGAGGCAATGAACAGGACCATGAAATTAGTCAGACAAGGCTTTTTGGAGTAAATTTCAGTCTGACTGCATTGACGTAAGTCAATGGCGCTTTCAACGGGAAGGAATGTGACCACCAGCCCTTGCAATCCAATGACCTTACCATCACTGTCAATATTCAGCCGTAACCACTGAGCAGACACCATTGGATTAAATAAACTGATGTTCATAACATAGACCGTGCTCAAGGGAGTTCAATTCCCATGGTATCTGAAAGAAGACTGTAGGTCCTCGGTTTACTTTACTCAGTCCAAAGACGTGTCCGTTCGTGAGTAAATTGGTCATTGTAAATTCTGTCATTATGAGCTTAGAGTTCAATCACCAGTAAATCTGTAGTTGCTTATTGGTGCTGCACGAATGGCCGGAAAGTTGGAATCTGCTCTGCAGGCATCTAAGGAATCATGGATGAGTTCAGCTGAAAGACTTCCAACCTTGCTGCATGATTCTATGACTCCATACTCTCACCATTCTTCGATCACTTGAATGTCTTCTCATAACACTAAAAATTGGACCAAAGCACAATATCTATTCTTCTGTCATTAAGGTGAAAGAGTCTCAGAGTCAGAGACCAAAGCAGCACAGAAACGTGCCCATCTGCCCATTTTCCCATGCTGAAATATTATATTATCTTGTCCCGTCAACATACACTGGAGAACCTCTATTACCCTCTAATCCATGTACCTTTCGAAATTTCTCTTAAATATTGAATTCAACCTTCATCTTTAATCGAACATTTTCTTACTCATGCCATCTGCTAGTGGCACGTTGGCTTGACGTTCGAATATATTTCAGGAAGGCTTCCTTTGCCTTCCCGGACATTAACATGATTTCACGGCCACTGTATTCATGTACTTACAAATGCCTCCATTTTCAGTGTGAAGCCATGTCAGACTTCCACTTTTTGCGTATTTATATTTATAGCAGCATATCTAGTCTGTCTTGATGTCACCAGTCATCCAACTCCAACGGTAGTGTAAATACAGAGCAGGGATTTTTTTTTCTCTGCTCAGGTTAGGAACGACTTGAGTTACAGGTCATGGCATATGGGTAATCGATGAAATGTTTACGGGGCTTTTGAGGAGGAACCTCTTCACTTAGAGGCTGGTGAAGACGTAAAAGGAGTTGCCAGCGGATGTGATGGACTCGGGTCCATTGCTCCATTTAAGCGAAGTTTGGATCGCTGCATGGAGAGACGTGTATGGACAACTATGGTCCGGATACAGATACAGATACAGACCCTCGTAAGTTATCACTTCTTTGCTTATAATTCAGATTTTCACCATGCACTGTACATTCAGCTTGATCTCTGCACTGATTGCTTGACATGTTATAATAGATCAGAAGATGTTCCCTCCAAATAAATGCCTGGCTGAAATGACTCGGTATCAGCATTTAATTAGTTAAGCTAACAACGCCATTGGTTTTTATTTTTTTGCATTTATGAAATGTCATCGCTTAATATCCTGCATTTTGTTGTGTGTAAGGTGTTGATCGAGCATCTCTCCTTGGTATGTGGTAAATGGTGACTGAGATCTCAAAAACGAGGCGTAAATAACTTGGGAAATAGTCCTTTTCCTTTAAAGCCATTCTTACCGTCGGACGCTAGTCAGCCCAGATAACCGCTCCGTCCCGACGGTTCACAGGGTCGAACCGGCTGTGTTTGTGAGCGGCACTCTTGCAACTGCGGATACTGACATCTCTCCACGGGGAACGGGAGGTGTTGGCACAGCCTTTATTTAGTGGCAGTTACACAAATTGCTGCTGCTTCTGTCCTGATTGTAAAACGGTGCAGGTGGCGCGGTCACTGGGGCGCAGGGAGGGCGATGGAGAGAGTAAACATTTTAAAAACTCTAAAACTGAAAAGCTGTAATAACTGGAAGACACAAAGTCTGAAACTAAATTTTTGAGGGAATAGATGACACTTATTGCAAATAGTTGTTACGGGCGATGAAATTGATTGATGTAAGAGATTGCAAATTTAATCTCTAGAAGGGAACGGAGAGAAAGAAAGAGAAAAAAAGCGAGTGAGAGAGAGACGGAAGGAGAGGTAGTGGAGAGTGAAGGATAATAAGTCAGTGTAGTGAGGCGTGAGACAAAGAGGGCGAGACCGGGAGGGAAACAGAGACAGATGAAAGGTGAAACAGACAGCAGTGGGAACACAGAAAGATTCACTAAGCCGCCTGTAACCATGCAAATCTACCACCCCCAAAACCCTTTGGAAAATTCCACATTTATCTCCTCCACAGCCTCCTGTACTTGGGAGTCAAGGATAATTGTGTCGGTAACCAGCCAAGGGTATAATTCATCTCAGTTTTGTTGGTTGTCAATACTTTAAAACATATCTTGTCAATACTTTTTAGTCTCGAGAATAGCTACTATTCATTAAAGGGCCTAGTTGTGGTGCTTCTTGCTGTTCGCAGACAGCGAACTATCGCCCTAATTCCCTGACCCTGTTTAATGAGAGACGCAAAATTTAAATTTACAGTTATACAGCACGGAAAAAGGCATTTCGGCCCACCTCGTTCATGCCGACCAAATTGCCTAAACGTGTCTAACTGTGCTAATCGCATTTGGCTGTGTTACACTAATGTCACGATGAAATTGTGATACTCGTATATCTACCCCACTGTATTTTTTACTTGCACAGATTTACCTGCTTCGGAACTATCTTTGACTCATTAAGCAGATCCTTCACTGCTCTTCTGGTCCGTTTTCTCTATGCTGAACGTGTGGCCTTTGCTTCCCTGGCTTGGAGAGGGACGCCTCATAAGGACCGGCTCCTTAGCTAGCTTAATAGTGCCACATTAACAATCTCTCACTGAGTGTCAGCAAAACCAAACAGCTGTTTCTTGGCTGCAGAAGGAGGAGTCCGCGTTCCAGGAACCAGTCTCAGCAGGATATCTGAGGTTTAGGGTGTTAGCAGCTTTAAATTGCTCGCTGTTATTTCTGTCCAGCATTTAACACCTGTCCTCGTAGAGAGATCAGAAGGAGAGAGAGAGAGAGCAATTTGAAGTTCCTGTTTATCAATATTTATGAGTGCCCAAAATTGACAGAACATAAATATAGCGATAAATGTACAGCAGCTATACATAGAGCGAAACAGTGGCTATATTTCATTACGACTTTGAGGCGATTTGGTACGTCTTCTAAATACTCGCAAATTTCTATAGATGTAACGTAGAAAGCATTTCAGCCGGCTGCATCACCATCTGCTATGGAGTTGGGTAGGGTGCCACTGCACAGGATCGAAGTAAGCTGCAGATAGTTGTAGAGTTAGTAAGCTCCATTATGGGCACTAGCCTCCATAGCATCCATGACGTTTTTAAGCAGCCGTGCCTCAGAACGGCGGCGTCCATCATTAAGGACCTCCAGCACCCAACGTGCACTCTGAGGAAAGAAGTTCAGAAGCCTAAGGACACATGCCCAATAATTCAGGAACAGCCTCTTCCGCTCTGATTTCTGAATACACATTATACACATGAACACTACTTCACTATTTTAAGTCTCTCTTTTGAACAACGTATTTAATTTAACTACTATACATACAGATATATAACAGTGAAACTAAATAAGCAGTACAAAAAAGGAATTACAAACAGAAAGAGAAAGCTATGAACTACTAAACATTCAGTTTTCTCTTTTTCTCTCTATTATCATGTATGGCAGAATAAACAAATTTCACGTCATATGCCACTGATATTAAACCTGATTTTCATTCTGATTTTGACTCTTAGAAAGTCAACATGACACCTAAAATATTTACAAACCTCCACAGAGGTATGATGGAGACTGTTTGCATCACGGCCTGGTATCGAGCACCAAGGTTTTTGAACAGAAAAGACTGTAAAATGTATTGAATACAGCCAGCTAACTGGTTTATTTCGGCCTTTGGGTTTCTGAATGGCTTCCAGCTCTCACATGTTACTCTCCTGCACCTGTGATTCTGCTCTGAGTGTCCTCTTTCACTTGCCTCAAGGGAACTGTTAATGCACGAATGTGCTCCTACCAGCATATCAGAGATTTAACTAGCTCAGCGTGTTATTCGATGGCAGCAGTAGGTGGGGGGAGGAATCGTAATACTGATCCGCACTCAGTGGCCACCTTGTTAAGTACCTCCTGTATGTTCGTTGCCTTCTGCTGCTGTAGCCTATTCACTTCAACGTTCGACGCATTCTGGGTTCTGAGATTTTCTTCTGCACACCACCGTAGGAACGTGTGGTTAATTGCTATCAGCTTGATCCAGTCTGGACATTCTCCTCAGACGCGAAAACACAAGGTTTTCGCCCTCAGAATTGCTGCTCACTAGATTTTTTTTCCTGTTAGCTCGTTTCTGCCAGCATTGATTGTAAACTCTGGCAACTGTTGTGAGTTAAAATTCCAAGAAAACAGCCGTTTCTGAGATATTCGAACTACACCATCTAGCACCAACGATCACTACTGTCAAATTCACTTCGATCAATTTTCTTCCCCATCCTGTTGATTGGTCTGAACAACAACTGCACCTCTTGACTACGTCAGCGTACTTTTATATATTGAGTTGTTGCAACGTGATTAACTGTTTAGATTTTTACAATATCATCAGGTATATAAGTGGACATAATAAAGTGGTCACTGAGTGTATGTCTGTAACGTGGATCTATTAAGGGGCTAAATCACGTAATTGCACTCAGAAACACGAGGAAATCTGCAGATTCTGGAAATTCGAATAACACATACAAAATGCTGGTGGAACACAGCAGGCCAGGCAGCATCTATAAGGAGAAGCACTGTCGACGTTTGTGTCTCGGCCCGAAACGTCAACAGTGCTTCTCCTTATAGATGCTGCCTGGCCTGCTGTGTTCCATTGCACTCCCAAGTAATTTTTCTAAACTAAAGCGGAACATTTTGACCAGTGCTAACAGCAATCCCTCAAAAACCTCAGGAAAATAAATGATCTGCACTGTTGCATGACGCACTATTTGATTTATTACAGGAATTATTACAACTCATCAATGGATACATTGGTGTAAAGCTCTAGCTGTGCTGCTGACACTGTGATAGGTGCCATCGAAATCAAAATCTACCTGAAGCTGCTTTGGCAGTTTAGGATCAACTCCAGTCCTCGGTGGTTCTATACCGCCAGCACATACTCATCAGCGGAACTTCGAGCACCCAGAGTTCTCCATTCTCAGCGTCCGCTGATTTTCTATTACCCTTTTACTGAGAGCAATGCAACAATTTGTCATTATGGAAATATACGCTGAAAACTCCGGACATGAATTCGTTAATTAAAATATTTTTAATATTTTGATGGAATAATTCCGTATTCGAAAAGGAAAATTCTATTCTGCACCTTTTACAGAGTTTCAGCACGATAGCCCTTTCAATAAGACAGTTCCAGGCCTGTACACCGATCCAATCATGTCCTTTCTTTAATCTTCTAATAGTTTCAAAAATTATTTTCACGAGCAATCCTGTTATTGAACAGCCCCTATTCCATACACACCACTAAGCAAGCAGCCCATCCAAGTGAGTCTCACGGTGTGGTGATCGAACGACTGAGCTCAGGTAACAGGCGTACATGTACATATCAAAACAGGATTTTAATACGATTTACAAAAGAACTAACATCGTAAACCAACGGTTTGTTGTAATGTATCCAGCTCGCTATGAGAATGGGGGATGCCTCCCTCTTCCCTATTAGGGAGAGAGAGAACCTGTGTTTTGTCGAATACCAGATGAAATGCGAAAGTCGTTGGGGTAACTGCAAGTCTGTATCTTTGCTATTACTTAGCTCACGCTTGTGCTCGATAGCGGGTGCGCTTTTTTACTGGGGAGGGGGTTGGGTCGTTGCCTGCTGCCACATATGCGCAGGCAGGGGAAGGACTTTGGGGTTCTCACGTTTTACTGTATTTCATTCTTTGGGGCAATTGTATGTTTAACTGGATATTTGCGAAGAAAAAGCATTTCAGGATATATATTGTATACATTTCACTGACATTGAATTGGACCTTCCAACCTTTGAAAAGAACATCGGTAACGGGGAGTCCGCTTTATTTATTCACGTTACGAAGAAAACCCGAGCCAGTCAAAATAACCTTGACACGATTAAACAGAAAGCAGAAGGATTTAACTGCTCTCGATAAAACAACAATTAACAAATACAGGCGCATAGGGCTGTATGGTTCTTGGCAGGACTCCATTTCCTGAAGCTGGCAACTGACGTCCCAGGGAACCCTGGGTAGCTTGATACACGGTTTGTGCGGAACTCGGTGCTCTCGTGAAAGGGCTGGCAAACTATAGAACATAACATATGACTCGGAAACATGGAATCAAACTCGGGAACATGGACAAGATCTCGCAAAACTGGAATAGTGCTCAGAAACCTGGAGGACCGGGGAACACCCCGGAAATCATAAAAACCTTGAACGGAGACTAGAGAAACTCGGAACGTGCCCAAAAGAAATTCGGAAAGTAGCCTCGGGAAAGTCGGAACTTAGCCTCGGGAATCTCGTTACATAGCTTCAGCACATGCACTGAGAATAGAAGACACCATCGCCTCCAGCTGACTGCTGTCCAAGCCGCTGTTAAGCCTCTGCTGGCTCCAGTTCTGGCGCAGGGTCTTACTGTCACGATGTGTCCTCTCAAGAGACTGAATGCAGGTACGAAGAAATGACGAAGTTCCATGTTGAGACAGAAGCGAGAACTTATTCAGTGTAATTTCAACACAACATTGATGGCTTGACTGAGACAAATCACTCCTTAAACATCACGATAAGTGATAGCGTGATCAGTGCTAATGGGGTCCACTATAAATAAGCATAGTACACAGTACGTTCCATCATGTTTTAACGCAATTTAGCATTCTTTAAAGATGGGAAATGTCACATTTTGAGATGTGGTTTCCTAAGGCGGTAAGGTTATCAGTGAAATCGAGTAAGACAAATATCTAATCAGCCAGTCATGGGTTAGCAACTCCATCCATAAAACATGCAAACATGGTCAAGATGTTCGTCTGCTATGGAGACCAAACAACCCTGGAATGATTATGGGTGTAACCCGTGGTTAGAGTATTTCAGAAGCTGCGGATCTCCTGGATTTCTCTAGAGATTACATATAATGTTGTGCAAAATAAATGAAAAGAAAGCCAGTGAGAGACGGTTCTGTGGACGAATACGGGATCAAAGGATTATTTTCAGACTGATACAAAGTGACAGAAAGGAGACAGAATCTCAAATAACTATGCGTTACAACGGTGATGTACGGAAGAACATCTCTGGATGTAAAGAACGTCTTTGAAGTCGATGGTTTACAGCAGAAGAGGACTGTTGTATTTGGTCATTTGGTGTATTCCTATTCTAATTGATGTAATATTTCATTGACTTTATTTTGGTTCTTGGACTGATTGAGTATGCCCGTAAGAAAACGAATCTTAGGTTTGAATATGGTGACTTATATGTCATTCGAAAACAAAATTCTGTGAACTTTGCAATTTGATCCCAAATCACTTTACTCTAGGGTACTTACTAAATGTCTGCACTGACATACTCAACTGATCACCAGTCCCAATAAGAATCTGAGGTAGCGTTTCAGATTTCACCGCAAATGTTGAAGACTTCTTGCCTGAGGCCACTGCTGAGTAGTCTGCCTTTGTTTTCAACGTTATCTGTCATCATTCTGATATTTCACGTAACTCACCTCAACCTCCACCATCAACACCAAGGAAAAGATTTCGAGTTCTTTCCAACCAGTTATCAAAACCAAGTTTGATCACTTTAATCTCCACTTATCAGGCCTGAAATTTCAAACGCGCAGTAAAGTTAAGCAAAGTTACGAAACGTCCGCACTACTGGATTTCGTGGGGCACACATGGTGCCGAGAAACTTTTCGGCCAAGTCAAAACATCAACTAACAAGTGACGTTAAGGTCATTGTCACTCATAAATGTGGTAAAAGTCTTTATAATGTTTCTGAAGTATTCTTCATCTGAATTTTGCAATCAGCTTCGGAATAATGTGTGTAGTTGTCTTTCTTCTTGGGAAAATAACTACTTCATTGGTTAAATCTGAATATTAACAATTTATTAACAGCATTATGCGGAGATTGACAATGATGCTTTTAGCATGTCAAAATTTTTACAGCTCCTTTCCAAATGATACCCAGCAAAAACTGAATCCAAGGATTTTAATTTGTCAAAACTACTGATCACTATACATCCCTAATTTGGGATTCAACAAGGGATTCATTGAGCCAAAGAACACTTCAGAACAGAAACTGTCCATTTGGCCCATTTAGTCCGTGACAAAATATTAATCAGCCTATTCCTATTGACCTGCACAAACAGCATCGCTCTCCATACTTTCCCCATCCATGTACCTCTTCATATCTCTCTTAAATGTGGAAATAGAACTCTCATCTACAACTTGAGCTGGCAACTGCTATTGCACTCTCACTACCCTCTGAGTGAAGAATATTCCCTTCGTGATCCCCTAACCCTTTACACCTTTCACTCTTAATCCATAGCCTCCGTATGTAACGTCACCTAACGTCACTGGGGAAACAAAGCATGAATTCATTGTCCCTATCTAATCCTTCATCATTTTGTAAACATTTATCAAAACCCCCTCAATCATTTTATGTATACGCAATATGACACGATTCATGTCCTTATATCCCGAAAACAACCTTGCAAATCTTCCTAACAGTATTTCAAACTTATTTACATCTTTCCTGTACGTAGGTGACCAAAACTGCACACAATGCACCAAATCAGGCTTCACCAACATCTTAGATAATCTTATCATCACATCCTAACTCCTCTAGGTGCCAGTGGCAAATGTGTTGATCCAGTTTACCACATTATGATCCAGATCATTGATATATATTGCAAACATCAACAGACCAAACACAAATCCTTGTGGAACGCTACCAGTCATAGGCCCTTAATCAGAGTGTAAATCATTTATTACTTCTCCGTGGATTCTCCTGCAAAGGCAATTTCTAATTCATTTACTACCTCACGTTTACAATGAAGCAACAGAACCTTCTTGTCCAAACTCCCATGTGGAGTCTTGCACTAAGCTTTGCTAAATTCCATGTCGATAACATCCACTGCTTTGCCTTCATCAATGTTCCTAGTAACTTCCTCGAAAAACTCAACATGATTGTTTGGACTTGACCTACCAAGAACAAAACTATGCTGACTACCCCTAATCCATCTATTATGTAGAAATACTTACATATCCACTTCCTTAGAATACGTACCAATGACATTCCCACCACAGGTGTCAGGATGACCGCCCTATAAATTCCTTCCTTAAAATACAAACCATTCTTAAACAACACAACAACAGCAGCTATCGTCTGATCCTCCGCCACCTCACATGTGCTAAGAATGTTTTAATATCTCTTAAGGCCACTACAATTTTTGCATTACCCTCCCACAGGGTCGGAGTGAACTCCTTGTCAGACCCTGGGGATTTATCCTCCCTAATGTGCTCAAGAAAGACAGCAAAATATTCCTCCTCTGTAATCTGTATATGGACCATGACATCGCTACTGTTTTGCCTCAATTCTATAGACACTGGCTACCTTTCAAATAAATATAGATGTAGGGACATCGATTTCGGATCTCCCACATCTCTTTCGACTCCACAATAGATTACTACTCTGATCTTCCAGAGGAGATATTTTGTCCCTTGTTATCATTTTGCTCTTACTATTTCATAGATGCCCCTATAATTCTCCATCAACTTATCTGATAAAGCAACGTCTTGCCTTCTTTTAGCCGTTTTGGTTTCCTTCTTTAGTGTTCCAATGCATTTCATGTACTCCTTAAGTTCCTCATTTGTTTTTAATGGCCTATACCTTCAATATACAATATCTCCTACAATTTTTTAGCCATGGCCTCAATATGTCTCAAAGACCCAGGTTCCTTGAACTTTCATCCTTGCCTTTTATTCTGACAGGGGAATACAACCGCTGTGCATTCAAACTTACACTTTTGAACGCCCCCACTTATCAATGCACCTTTGTCAGAAAACCCCCTGTCCCACTCCACACTTGTCGGATCCTTTCGAATACCATTAGAATTGATGGATCTTCAATTCAGAATCACTACCCAGCACCATCCCTGTTCTTTTTAATTTGAAACTAATGAAATTATGATCAGTAGGTACACAGGGAAGAGGGACAGAATGGTCTACACGGGTTACTATCCGTTAAGTTAATTTATATGTTATGTTATGTTATGTTATGTTTCGTTCCCTGCTGCTCTTTTAAAACATTCCTGTGCTGATGATTGTGGAACTGGACCTAGAGATCCAACTCGCAATGTTGTTGATAGGTTTCTTTCACCTTGTGTGCTTCAGAGTGGCTCCCTGCTGTTGTCGGATCACCTTTCTGAACTTGTGTATCTGTTGCAGGTGCTGTCCTACAATTGCCCCATTTGAACTGTGACCTCAAGTATATGCTCCCAACAGCGCATCACGGATGTACTGAAAACGCAATTAATTGGATGATAACAGTAAATGGAGGAACGGCAACTACGGAGGAGGTGTAGCAATTAATTTCTGTACTGAAAAAATAATAAATTCTGATATTCCACCATTGAATCTGAATCTGAATCTGACTGTCTTTAAAACAGTGTCTCCTCAAAATTATTCAGCATAGCTGAAGATTCAGATTGCCGTAGTCTGCTTTGTTTACTGTAGTTAGTGTCTTGAGGTTTCCTCAATCATTTCAATTAAAAAAGGCATTTCTAAGATATCTTTTGCGTTGGTGAAACTGCTTTGTTATTTTTGTGTTTTCTAAGTGTGCAGTGACAATTCAGGAACGAGTGCATTTGTGCCTCCCTACGTTACAGAATGGTAAATTAATGGATGCTGACTTGTGCTAGGAGATCCTGTGAAACGTTCCTGGGGATGGTGTTTGAATTTGCGCACCTGAACCAAAGGGTCAATTAGCTGAATTTGTATGAAGACTCCTTGCTACAACGTGAAAGGGATGCCACTAATATCAATCCCCTTGACATGTAAAAAAAAAAAGACTGTTGGGCTAATTATCGGCTTCTCGTGTTTTAGCATTTGTTTTGGGGGGAGTCGGGAGTGCGAATATTGCAGCCACTATCAACCCAGCACACGGAAGCAGCCTTACGGGATTTCAGACTTACTAGCCCTGGTAGAGTAAGTGTTTTGAGGGCTTCTATTTCCCTATGTATCATTTGTTGAATTGCAAGGTCTCAAATCTTAAAGTGATTTCCCAACATAACAGAGAGTGTTGGGGCAACTAGAATGTTGAGTATATGTAGAAGTTTCAAGGTGTGAGCAGGACTAACATCCAGGAATGGTTATGTCTATTTTAACTGGTGCTGTGAAGGTGGATATTAGCTGGACGCTAAATGACACTGACTGGAGTTGCATTCCTCGACCTACGCATGTTACCAGACGCTCTGCTGTTGATATGTGTTGCTGTATGTATGCCACCCCAGAGCCTAACATAAGCACCTTGTCTCTGCTGGTCGGTAAGAGGGATAATACAAAAGAAGGAAGGGGGTGAATTATAACCTTTCTCGGCGTGCTCCGGCCAGGCTGTCCTGGGAACTGATTTCTGTTACCTTAGATTATCTACTCGCAAAGGAAGGTGGCACTTTTACGGTTAATTGTCAAGACTGCTGCACGTATGTTACTGACAAGTTAAAGGACATCATTCATCAGTTTGATCACATCTAAGACTCTGTGTATAAGATTATGTGGGTGACCAGCTCATTGACAATTACACTGTGAGGTTGGGATGAGGGCCTTCTGGCGCACAGGCAAGCTGCTGTTGTCGTATAGTGGAGAGTGAATATTGAGTTTACAGTATTGTATATTGTAATCTTGTATTGTACATGTAGCGTCGGGAGATCATGGGAGTCACGCCAGTCAGATGATTGGATCATCACGTTCGCGACTCTCGAGTAGTGGGTGTGTCCTGTCGGATGCATGAATCATCCTGATGCCGAAAGTCGCTTTCTCGTGATCGGTTAGTTAGAAACTGCAGCTGGTTCTCCTATTGGTTGGCCGTCTGGTGTCCGATTTGAAATATCGCGAGTACAAAATAGCACATGGATGTGGCTAGTTCTTTCGTCCATTGTTTAATGCAAGCGGTGCACATAAACATACGGAAGGTATGCACTTCGCACGTTTTTAACTAAACATGCTTGTTGAATGTATCTCTGTATGGCACATTGTGTTGTCTGTATCTTAGGCAACGTCCATGTTCGGTTGAATATTACAGTTTGAAAATTAATGATTCATATACTTATTCGCATTTCGTGTTTTCACTCTCCCTTGCTAGGCCGGCGAACTTGACTCAACGATATAGTCAGGTTGTTCAATTATTACAGCTCAGGGTTGAACACCATCATACCCTCAGTATTAATCAAAAAGTTCCAACATCTATGTCTCTGTACCTCGCTGTGCCACTGAACTGTTGACTTCCTGATCGGCAGACTATTGGTAGTGCGGATTATAAATGTCATTTCTTTCTCGCTGACGCTACACTCCGGCTCAAGGATGTCCGCTTAACCAACTGCCTTGCTCTGTCTATACCAGGGGTGTCAAACTCATTTTAGGTCACGGGCTGGATTGAGCAAAATGCAGCTTCATGCGGGCCGGATCAGTCGGACGCGTGCGAATGCCGCTTTCATTGCCTCCGTTTTTTCAGCCTGCTCTCATGTGTCTCAGTCTCTGCTATAACTACAAAGTGTTTCACTTTACAAATTCCGTTTCTTATGAAGAAGACTGCCGAGCAAGACTGCCGAATAAACACTAAAAACCCTGATAACCTGGTACCTGAATAAACTCAGCATTAGCCATATCATACGCCATAGGCGCTTCGATTACTGGGACCAGCTTTAATAGTAATTAGATATTATCTCGTGGGCTAAAGATAATTCCACCGCGGGCCGGATTTGGCCCGCGGGCCTTGAGTTTGACATATATGGTCTATACCCTTGACTCTGTGGCTCGTTACAGCCAAACATCATCTATACAATTGCCGATGACACAAATGTTGGCAGAACGTCAGATCATGACGAGACGGGGTTCAGGATAGACAGTGGGCAGATACTCGAGTAGTTTCGCGACAGCAATTTTGTAGTCAACATCTGAAGCAGCAAAAAAATCATTGTGGACTTCAAGAAGGGATACTGGCGGGAAAACACCCCAGTCCTCAATGTGGGATCATTAGTGGAATGAGTGATCAGTTTCAACAGTTCCTCAGTGTCAATACCTCTGAGGATATAACCTAGGACATATGTTGATGCAGGTCCAGTTCAGTTCACACAAAACATAGAACATATTACCAGAAATAAATAAGCAAATAGCAAATATATATTCTAGAAGATTGACATTCAGCAGAAGCTGGATTTACAATTCGAATCAAAAAGTAAACATTAGAACGCTATTAATGTTTTATACGTGATGAAATTTGAATAGACGGAGTCAACGCACAACCTGAGATAAGATTTTATTTTCCCATTTTTAATCGTCCTCGTTCTAATGCTACGGTAACTCCTGCCGAATAGTAAAGGGTCAAAGAGGGTTTAAGAGGTGATGTTAGAAAACGATTCTCATTTCCTTTTGCTGTTTACAGACTGTAAATTGGAGATTTCTGTGCGTGCACTGGGGCCGACCTGCCCTATATCTCTGTCACAATCATTTGCTTCATTCGTGGTACCAACACTGCAAATCGTGGATATTCTGTCTCACCCACCAGATTAACAGCTCTGTATTATTATTGAAATTGGTTTGGTTTCAATAAAAATAGACAATGCTGGAAATACTCAGTGCATCAAGCAGCAGCTATGGACATCGCCGATTTTGAAGATCAGTGTTGAAACGATTTTTCTTCGTGACGCACCCATGACTGACTGCGCCATTGAGGCAATCTTGTAGACTGATTACGCCAGATTACAACTTGCATTGGTGTAAATATAATTTCCTTGACTTGCATGCTGAAGTTCAAGTTCAGGCTTATTGTTATTTAACTCGAGAAATTTAAGAAATTTCCTCTGGAACATGGTGCACAACACATTGCATAAAACCCACAAATAACACAGAAAATAATATTACCAGAAATAAATTAACAGATAATGAAATACATTCAGCATAAGTTGATTTACAACGCAAGTCGACAAGTAAAGAATATAATGCTCTTGATGCTTCATAAGTAATGAGACCTGGGTAGTCGCATGGATTTCAGTCGTCTTGGGGTAGAAGCTGTTTTCCATTCTAATAGTCCTCGTCCTAATACTACAGTACTTCCTACTTGATAGTATGGGATCAAAGGGGGGGGGGGTTGAAGAGGCGTTGTAGGAAAGCGAACCTCATTTCTTTTTGCGGCTAAACCTGGTTTACTGGCAGCTACGTTTCACCGCCACCACATTATTACTAATCACCTTTCCAGTCGACAGTCTTAACCGCATATAACCTGTATTATTTATAATTCAGTAAACCATAATTTTAAATGTTTACTCTCAGTATATACGACAGGCAGAAAGTGCGAATCTGGAAAATAAATTTATCTCTGGAAATCCAGGAAAGTGGTCAGGCACGTTATCATGATATCATGCATTCAATTAACTGTTTTACAATATTTTTACTGCAAACCTGGAAGCATGCACCCAAGGAACACTCCCGGGGGTGCTATCGTTCCCTTTCGGAAGACATCGCGCGTGATTGGTATAAAAAATTATACTTCATTTGGCAGCTGTCACGGCGAAACCGAGAGAAATCGTCATCACTGCTCCTTCGAAACGAGTGCAAATTGCGGATTTAATTGTGCGCACCAGGCCGACCTGCGTCACGGCCATTAGCTTCAATCCAAGAAACAACAATAAGAATCATGTCTATTCTTCTTCTGTTGCAAGTATGTTCTTCCATTAATACAATGACCATAACCATAGACTGTGTTCTCAATAGCCTCCTCCAAGAAGCAGTGAATCTTCACTACCTGTGTATTGCATACTGAGCTTCCATATGCGCCCGTGTTTCTGCTTTTAGTTCTCTCTCTCTCCGTCCAGTTTTCTTTGTTTCTGTTGTGCCAAGCAGCTGTCAAGCTCCATTTAGAGTACAGATGGACCCACCCCCTTGTCAGCATTTGAGATTTGGAGTACGCAATTTTATATTAAAAAAAAAAAGAAACGGCATGCATGAATAGGAGAAGGAGAGCCGCTGGGGATAATAGACGGTTAAACAATCACTCTTGCTTCCGTATTAACAAACTTGCAGTCTTCATGTTCTAATCTCCGTTTTCATCTTATGCATGTCGGTTTTTTTGAGTACTCGCTTGGATTTGGTTGCCCTGGATTACTTCTACGACTACGTGTAAATATGAATATATTGCAAATCGGACCGCCTATGTTTGCCTTTTATTTTTCCCATCACTAACAATGCATCACACTGGGGGGAGACTTGTTTTTTAATGTTGCTTCTATGTTTATTTATGCTGACTCTGGAAAAGAGCCAACAGCGGGACGTAACACACCCATACACTAATCTCTCCAACCTCCACTATGTCCATATCCCATCTTCCTTACCTCCATGTGCCTACTCAAATTTCTCTTAAAAGCCTCTACCAGGCAAACACCACTCCCTGAGGAGACCAAATTAACCCTCGCATCCCCTTTAAACCCAGTGAGTTAATTGGTTAATGCAAATTGTCCACTGATTAGGCTAGGGTTAAATCAGTGGGTCACTGGGTGGTGTGACTCGTTGGGCCGGAAGGACCTGCTGCGGACTGTATATCAGAAAAATTAGATTTATATATCCCAAAACAGATAGATAGATAAGTAAGTAAATAAATAAACACACACACACACACACACACACACACACACACACACACACACACACACACACACACACACACACACACACACACACACACACACACACACACACACACACACACACACACACACACACACACACACACACCAAGGTTCTGGGATATATATATTTATAAATACCAGAACCATGTTGAAATTTGCTAGCAGCCTTCAGAACAATCTCGCTGATTTGACAGTCGGTTTCTTTCTACGTTTGAAAGATAAAGTTATTTTTTAAGTATTTGATGTCCTGTTTATTTTAATAGATTAGTGTGTTTAAAAACTGTAAAATGCGCTTGACCATCATTGTATTCTCAAAGATATTTTATAACGTTATCCATGCTAATCGATCCAATAAGCCAAATCTGGGTGCCATTTGCCCGATTGCTCTTTGATTTCTATCTTAAAAGCAGGATTTTTCTCTAATGCTGCACACGTTGATATATATATGCATAGAACCCAGAAACGAAGTGATTAGTATGGTCAGCAATGCCCACTGAAAGCCCAGGAACAGGTTGACACTATATATATAGCCCAGAAAAGAAGTGATTAGTATGTTCAGCAATGTCCAGTGAAAGCCCAGGAACAGGTTGACTCCACACAAACAAAAGAGAAACCTTATTGATGACGAAGCAAGATTTCTACACAATGCTGGAGGAAATCAGCAGGGTACGCGGAACATATCGAACAAAAAAGTGCCGACTCTTCGGGCGATGAGCCTTCACCAGTCCTAATGAAGTGGCTTGACCTGAATCCTCGACTGATTATTTTTTACTATAGATGCTGCCTGACCTGCTGTTTTCCTCCAGCAGTTTGTGTATGTTGCTTTGGATGTCCAGCACCTACAGAATCTCTTGTGTTTACGCTGTTTCAATACTTTCTGGGTGGTGCCAAACATGTGCCATAATTGCAACTGCAGAATCGGTAATGGACGGATCTGGGAATGCCATACTTAGTGAGCCACACCTGCCAAACATCATCCGAATCACAATCATTGCACTGTATCTCTGGTTTGAGCCTTATTGTCCTTCAATAAGTCCATTCAACTTTTATCTGTTTATAAACGTGGATGTGTACCTCTCTACTCCCTTCCCGCAGATATTGGTGAGATATACTGTGGAAATTCCTGGGAGCAGCACCCTTTCTTGTCCTTTCTTGGAGTATTTTGAAGATCGTTGAGAAGCACCATTTTAGCTATCCTCCCGTTCCTTCCTTCCTCCTCTCTGACCCCGACTTTCACAACAACCCCAATGAGTTCCCCAACTCATATACATTCAGCAATAATTTCTGTTAAATATTAGTAATTTCTCTGTGACTGATTGGGGCTAACACCTGCAGTCCGTCATTTTGGTCACAGCCTCTATAAAGACCACCTTATTGATCAGGCAAGATATACATTTACCATATCTATATGTTGTCATCTCCCACATTTTTCACTGTTCGGCAACTCTCTCCCATGTGAGAAATACGGGTGTCTTAGATCTCATATTTCAGGAGTAGTTATTACCCTTCAACTATCAACCTCTTGAATCAATGTGGATGGCTTTACTCATGACATCGCTGAACAGATCGCACGATATCTAGACTCAATTTCAAAGACTCTACAATTTAAGTTTTCGTTATTATTTATGTATTTATCCTTATCCATCCATCCGTTTGTTTAATGATTGAACTTCGAAACATAAAAACATAGACAACATAGAACACTTACAGCACAATACGGGCCTTTCAGCCCTCAGGTTTGTGCTGAACATTTCCCTACCCTAGAAATCACTAGGCTCACCTATAGTCCTCTATTTTTCTAAGCTCCATGGACCTATCCAAACGTCTCTTAAAATACCCTATCGTATCCGCCTCCACTACCTTTGCCGACAGCCTATTCCATGCATTTACCACTCTTTGAGTAAAAGAGTTATCCCGGACATCTCCTCTTTACCTATTCCCCAGCATCTTAAACGTGTGTCCTCTTGTGGCAACCATTTCAGCCTTGGCAAAAAGCCGTTGAATATCCACACGATCAACACCTCTCAACATCTTACACACAATTTATTTATTTATCTATCTATCTATCCATCTTTTTATCTATTTATTTATGTATGTATGTATTTATCTCTCTGTCTTTCTATCTATATCTTTACTTGCCGTTCGTCGTCTTCTTTGCACATTGTTTGCCAGTATTTGCTTGTGTGTAGCTTTTCATTGCTTTCTTTTACTTTTGTTTTTACTTTGAATACCTGTAAGTAAACAAACCTCAGGGTTGTTTCTGATGGCGTACAGGTACTTCGATAACAAATTTACTTTGAGCTGAAGATAACGATAAGTTACAGAAACTAAAGTGTCGTGTTTCAGGAAAGTTGGTTGGGTGTGTGTGTGTGTGTGTGTGTGTGTGTGTGTGTGTGTGTGTGTGTGTGTGTGTGTGTGTGTGTGTGTGTGTGTGTGTGTGTGTGTGTGTGTGTGTGTGTGTGTGTGTGTGTGTGTGTGTGTGTGTGTGTGTGTGTGCGTGTGTGTGTTTTTTGAGGAAGTGGCGGAGGGTTTGGGCTTGGTGGTGTCCGGGCTGGAAATGAGGCCGTTGGTCGTTTTGGAGAAACTAAGGCAACCCACGACCTCAGATGAGGTGAATTGCCAAGTCACGGGGAAATAATTTTACAGAGTAACACTCCCATTGGTGGTAAGAATGTGGCTAACAGGCAGTGAGGATATTGGCCTCCCTCACATAGGGATGGTTGGATATAAAGAGGAGAGGTGCAAGACGACGAAGGACAGTCCTCAGTGATGGCGGGAGTTGAGAGATGTCGGATGAGGCCCACATACGATTCAGAGATCGGAAGGCTGAATTGAGATGCCTTAGTGGATTGGACTGTAATTCTGATTGAGGCTCCTAGAACGCACAGTATCCATCACAAATCCACTACGCCCCCAATGCACTGCACGGACAGTATGCAAGACAAGCTTTATTGTTGTATCTTCTAAAAGTGGCAATAATAAACCAATGCTAATAGTAAATTGCACGGGGCTCATTGTGTTAAAGAGAAGGGACGTCGGAAGATATTCAATTCTGTGCAACAACTGAGGTGGATCAAAAGTGTCCAACAAAAATGTGTTCGCAAGTGAAGTGATCAGTAGTTCCATTGTTCGGACTGACTCGGGGTGAATTGCCTCCGGTACCAAAATGGGACGGATTGAAACTCCTGCAGTGCACATATATGATCAGCGTTTCTTGGACGGCGCTTTATCCAGCTATGGGGAATGAGAGTAACTGAAATAAGATTTGTTTACAACAGAATGAAGGAGTCACTTACTCTTTATGTCCAGGATAGAGTCTGCACCGAAGATATATGCATCACCTCACATTCCACAGTAATAGACGACGGAGTCACGGGACTCCAAGTTGTCGATCATCAAGATGTGATTGTTCCTGGACGTGTCTTTGGACGGTTGGAAACGGTTTGATATCTCTGCCCCTCGATATATTCCATTGCCCGTAGTATGTAGGAACACCAGCTTCGGTCTCTCTCCAGGATGCTTTCGTTACCAGCTCATGTCGTAACTTCCAACGTTACCGTTCTGCATCCGACACTCTAATCGGAATGTTTGACCAGTGGAGACAGGACTCGATATCTGGGTCTGATTGAGGACTGAGGCTGGCTGGATACCTGCAGTAATGCACAATGAAACCACTGGTTACGTGAAATCAACAGAAAACGAAATTGAGTGCCCTGGCTAGTGCAGGCCATCGTGTCACAAGGCTTCTTCACCAACTTGAATATCTGTTATATGAATGACGTTCAATGGCTCTGGGTCTTTATTGACTGGAATTCATAAGTATGAGGGGTGACCTCAATGAAGCCAAAATGCCTTGGTAGAGTGAATGTGGAGAGGATGTTTCCAATGTGGGAGAGTTTAAGATCAGAAGACACAGCGTCAGAGTAAAGTGCTTTCCTTGTAGGACGGATATGAGAAGGCACTTCTTTTGCCAGAGGTGGTGAATCTGTGGAATTGTTCGCTACAGGCAGCGGTGGAGGCTAAGTCTTTATGTGCTGTCTGTATATTTAAGGATACTTGAATGATCAGTGCATGCATTGATACGGGCAGAAGGCTGTAGATAGAGGCTGAGGAAAATTGTATCAGTGATGATAAAATGGCGGAACAAACTCGATGGGGCAAATGGCCTAATTCTCCACCGATACCTTATGATCTAAATATTTACTGCACGCTACCCAACATAATGTAATCTTTCCAATAGTAGGGTCATTAATACACAAGACAACCTGAATCTCAGTGAGATTATCACAAAGAAATGTGTGGACTTCACAACGGCGGGTGCGTGGACCAGTATCGGTGTCCATTTATCTTAAAATCCCGATCCACCTCCTGCAAGCAAGCACGAAAACGCGCCTGTACAGACTTTTGAGGGTCAATACCTGGTACAATAGGCACTTTTGCTCTTGTCTCAAACATTCTGAAACTCGTCAGAGAAAGATTGCAACCTAACCGTCCCAGAATAAGAGATGAGGAGAGATTGAATGATATGTTCTCTGTCGTTTGATAAAAGGAGATTGTATCACATTGAAAGACAAGATACTTTATGAACCGACAGGGTGGATAGACGGAGTCCGTTACCTATGTCTGGGCAGTCTAAAGATAAAGGGTGCAAAACAGGTATAGTTCCATGAAATTAGCAAAGCAAGTCGACAGAGTGGTAAAGAAAGCGTATTTGTTTTCATCCGTTGTGGTACTGAGTATAAGAGCTTGGAAGTCGGGTCGTAGCTGTATAAAAGTCTGGTTAAGCGGCACTTCGCGTGCAATTCAGGTCACCCCATTGAGGCATTGGGGGAGGTGCAGAAAAGATGTGGTAAAATGATAGCAGGATTAGATTGCATTAAAAATAAAGAGAGGATTGTCAAATTTGGTCTGTTGTCTCTGGAGAATGGATGGTGGACGAGTCGGATGATCAAACTTTAAACATCTATGAAGGGAACAGAAAGAGCAGGCACACAAAATAGATACTATGGTAGGAATATCATATACCGGAGTGCCTGGCTTTAAGATTAGAGGGAATTGTTTAAAGGAAAAACATTGCGGTACATTGTCTACACAGAGAGCAGTAGGTGCCTGAAAAGACTGCTACATTTGAGGGTAGAAGTCGGATATTGATGTTTAGGCCTTTGAGATGGACATAGATTCACAACGATGGGCGGATATGGATCACGTACAAGAAAGAGGAATTAGTTTAATTTAGCATAGCATTCCGATGTTGTACATCATATTCTATATTACCGGGCTCCGCCTATATTCCCCTCTCAATCTCTCTTTCTTCGTCTCTCTCTCTCTCTCTCTCTCTCTCTCTCTCACACACACACACACACACACACACACACACACACACACACACACACACACACACACACACACACACACACACACTCACTCAAGCTCTCGCACTGTCTTACACTCTCAGAATTTCAGAATTGGAATCAAATGGAAAGTTTAAAATTATGTAAATTTATCGCATGAAAAGTAACAAATTTCAAAATGTGAAACATATACTTTGGAAACAGTTTGAGCTTCGGCGTCTTCCCGTAGTTGCACTTCCTCAAAGGAAGACCAGAGTGCTCTGCAAAGTGTTCACCTTTCACGCCCATCTCCCCACTCCACCACAGCCGACCCCCGCCTCCTCCTCAGCGGGACCTAGTGACTGTGCCAGATGCATCGTTTCACATACAGACAAATCACAGCAGCAATTTCAGTGACTGTGGCTAAACAAAGGGTGTCCTGGTCCTGACTAGGGAATAACGAGGTCTGCTGTATGTTGCCCTGCCGATGGCGGTAGGCTGGCACCTGGCTGTTAGCGCCTATGAACTATCATTTGGGTGGGATTAACTCGACTGACACCTGGAAGAGCAGGAGTACACAGTTCGCTCCCTCGAATCTGTACTGCAATAATAAGATCCCCAACTACCATCCTCCTTCCTTGCGAGTTCGTCCTTCTCCCTCTCGGTGAGTAAGACAACTGACTCCTTCAAAAATATATTCATCGACTAAACACCAATTCGAGCGTCAGGTAAATACAGAGATTCGCGGCCTTTCCCAAATGAAGAAGGCATCCTTCTCATCTTATATTGGCCGAGTTCTTTTCCTGTAGTGTGACTCTAGTCCCAGGCGCTCCCGCAATCATTTGTCTTGCTGGGCCTTCTCATGACTGTCCCTCAGGATGCTCTCTTTTCACTGAGCTCATTCTGTACTGTCACCTAATTAGGCCCGTGTACTCGGTCTCTGTTGGTTCGACTGACCTGTCAACCCTTGCTTCCTTTCTTAGAGAAAGAAACCCATCCATCAGGCACAGCACAATATGGCTCAATTAATTAGTGGGATATGGGGTTCATCCAACGAGGAGAGAATGAATAGGAGAAGCCCACACTCACTGAAATAGAGTTGAATGAAAGCTGAATCTTCCAACAAATCTTTGTGGTGGCTCCAAATTGGTCAGGAGCCCATGAATGTCACCTCACCATTTTGCTTTCTGTTTGCATTATTTATTTTATAGCTGTACAGATTTCTTATTGTAATTTGAATGATCGGCCCTTTGTCTCTGGGTCTTCCCGGTAGATTGCTACGATCTATCTCAAATTTATCAAGAATAGGTATAAGATGAAACGAATTATGACTTTGTCTTTGACGGGCACCTCTGGGAAAACGCGAGAGGAAAGATAAGTCTCTGGGCAACATTTAGGGCATACAAGGCGCTAAGGAAATGTTGGACCGCCTCTTCACATCGTGGCCCATATTATCAGAATAGACGTATGGAAGTTGTCAACAAAACCAAACCACCTCGCATCGGTAATATTAAAAACCACAGCGGACTATATAAACAGATATCAAATTGGGAGAGTCATAGACTCACAAAATCACACAGCACTGAAACAAGTCTTTCAGTCCAACTGGTCCATGCTGATCGAGATGGCCCATCCAAGCATATTCCACCCGCCTATGTTTGGACCGTATCGCTCTAAACATTTCCTATATATTTACATTTATCGTCATTTAAATGTTCTCCTTGCAGCCGTCTCAACCAATTTCACAGAGGAACCACACATATTGTAGAAAAAAAAGTTGTCACTAAAGTCCCCCACTTCTTTCCCCTTTTCTGAACACCTCTGCTCTCAATTTCTTGCTAGAAAAAAGAAACTTCGAAGTCTCCCGTGTTCTAAGGAATGAGATCCTGGTCTGTCTAAAGTAACCCTGAAACTCGCCCGGAAGATCTAGCATCCTTGTAAACATTTAGTGCACTCTTCCTTGTTTAATATCATCTTTCCTATAGCAAAGCAACTAAAACTGAATATAGTACTTCAAGTGAATTCACGCCAGCGGCACTTATTGGCTACCATATCTGCACATCAGTTCGTCAGTGCAAATAGCTAATCAGTTAATCACGTGATATGAATTCAATGCATAAAAGTGTGCAGACATGGTCAAGAGGTTTAATTGTTATTCATACCAAATATCAGAATGAGTAAGATATGTTATCGAAGTGACGTTGACTCTGGAATGATATTTGGTCTCAAACATTTGGTTTGATTAGTTCTGAAACTACTATTCTCCTCAGATTTTCATACGATACAGTCTTCCGAGTTTACAGAAAATGGTAAGAAAAACAAATAAAATCATCGAGTGACCGGCTATTCTATGGACGCATTCGCCTTTTTAATGAGAGAGGTCAGAGCAGAATAGCGTGAATGGTACAAGTTAACAAGGATGTGGAAACAACTCAAATTACCTCGCATTACAACAGTGCAGAAGAGTGTTTCAGAACGCACACACTTAGCGGCCATTTTACCAGGTACACGTAACAAAGTGGCCGCTCGGTGTATGAAAACTAACGTACTAAAAGTAATTGCAAATGAATTCTGTATCTGAGATGAGATGCAGTCTAAGAGAGTTAAATGCCGACGTCATTAGAAACTGGTACGGAGCAAAGGAATGAATTGCTGATAATGTTTCGATTCCAAGGCGTCTGTCACTTGGACGATACATATCACTCCTCCACCTCTCCACAAAAATAAACGATTCACTAAAGATCAGAAAGTTGCATTAATTTGAATGACGCTCTCTTGTTCTAATCGGCACAATATTGTGGATTTTAGGGAAAGTACCGTCATAAGAGCTTTACTTGGGCAAAACTCGGACACAGTTAAATAACTGAATAACAAAAAATGACAAAAAATGGAAAGTGAAGGCTTAGATAGTGAGTCCGTTTGATGGGGTGTGGCAAGACACACACACACACACACACACACACACACACACACACACACACACACACACACACACACACACACACACACAAACACACACACACACGCACACGCGCACGCGCGCGCACAGAAGAAATTCTGAAGGGCAAGCAAAGTATTATGAGGGGAAACGGCAGTCGGGCCATAGACGCTGCCTGACTGAGTTCCTCTAGCATTAGAGTGTGTTGCTCCAGATTTCCATTATCTTTTGAATGTCGTATGTTTTTGACTGGAATGAGACTATTGACTGACTGCAGGATCGGAGTGGGGGGAGGGAGGTCATAAGCATAATCCCTAATAAATCGGCGGTGGTAATCGCGAAAAAAAAACACTATGAGAGTGAGAAGAATGCGGGCCTAGCTGGAGATGGTGAATAGAAGAAGCTGATTTAAGACACGAGAGGAGAAGAAACGGAAGTAGATGATGTGTGGGATGGAGAGAGGTCAGAGCGTGTTACTGCAGAACAGAAGTACTGGTAGATCTTATAGATGGACGATCCCGCATGCGGTTGAGAAAGAGTGAGGCATGTGCATGGGTTTAGCAACTCCAACCCGTAAAAATCCCTCTCCTCAAAAACGCCAAAAAAGGCTCTAAAAGCCACATCCCTCGGACTGCAAGGATTTTCGAAGATGGGCTGCATCTGGGGACAGTTTGAAAGACTGCCACATGACAGAAGATTCTGGAAAGAATCTCTCAGTGGTCTATGATATAGTAAGGCTGAAGAAGGAGAAGACGAAGAAGAAGTAGAAGAAGAGTCGCCATTGGGTAGAAAAGCGGTCAACTGTATCATCCGCGCTGTAGATGTTTTGAAGACGCCCTTATGAGAGGAAGTTCACTTCAGAGTACAGACACAAAAATCTGAAAAAAAAAACCTCAGAACTGAGGCAGATTATTTGGAGAAGAATACACTTTTACCGTCTATGATCGAGTCCTTTCCTTGGGGCTCATGACTCTGAGATGAGGGGCAAAGAGTGAAATAGATTTACTTTTCATTTTAAAATGCAATAGCTGGTTTTGGGCCGAAATACCTATGTTGTGCCAAGGCCGAATCGGTGCTCGGGAGTATTTGACTTTCAGTAAAACAGGGAACAGAATCGGTCCCTGAATCAAAGGCAATACCACGTACTGTCATCAGATATACACAGTGAACTGCTACCGTGAAACTCACAGAGTGAGTCGCTTGCAATGCATCTATCTCATATTCAGACGCTTCAAATACTTGCAAACAGTAAAGGACCATTTACCGCTTGAGATGGAAAATATAACCGAACTAGAGCTCTTTGTGGTTTCCTGTTTTTGAAGCTTGGACGTTGCTGGCCAGAGTTCAGCCTGTTAGACTTCATATTAGTGACGCACTGCAAGGTCCCGCAAACGACATGGTTGCAGTGGAAATTAATCTCATATACTGTGCTCTATGTGGCGTCCGGTTTACCCGCGCCTCGATATGTAAACAGCTCTCTAACCTTAATAAAATAACAGAAGTTTACCACTGGAGAAATATAACTTCGGGGCACTGAAAATCCCCTTCAGAATGGCCTGCCCCACCATTCCATCATTTCTGATTTATTTCCCTTTCAAAACCGTTTCTACCTTATCCCGATACTATTCAGGTCCTTACTAATCATAAAAGTATTAAACTTCACTCTAAATATACCCAGTTGCTTGGCTTCCACAACAGTCTGTGGAAAAGTGTTCCAAAGATTCAGCACACCCTGGCCATAGAAATTCCACCTTATCTCGGTTCTAAAGGAACGTTATGCTTTTCTGAGGCTGAGTGCTCTGGTGCTAGTGTCTCCTACAATTGGAAGTAACATTTCCACCTCCACTCTTTCTCGGCCTTTCAATATTTGATAAGTTTAAATGGGATTCCAACCAACTCACCAGTTTTCTAAACTCCTGACATTTTAGTTCCAGATCTTTCCTCAGACAAAGTGCCTAAAGCTACTCATAATAGTCCAGTTGCTGTCCGACAAATTTCTTATAATGCCGAAGCATTGCACAATGCTATGGAAATCACTATTCATTGTAAACGCTTTTCGCTGCAGGAATATGGTGACTTCAAGTCCAGGTCAGAGGTTGCGAATCCCAAAGCGAGAAACAATTTGCAACATCGCAGTCCATTTCTCCCTCAGCACAGGTCACGATTTCAATGGAATGATCTCTGTTGGCCTCTAATATTGCAGCTCCGAACACGGGAAGTCTGTGCTACCCATTTCAAAGTACCCGTACCAGATTTCACTGAGTTACTCACCCAGATAGCTCCAACAGCTCTTCCCATACACTGGCCAAGCAGTTCAAGTGTAGCAGGGACGGGGATACGCCACTGCAGGTTTCCCTTCAAGTCGTGAATTACCATGGCTGGCATATCTGTCAGAGTCTGGTTCTGAACTTATTCTCCCAGTATAGCAATGAGTAACTTTATGAGGGGCTGCAGTAACTAAACACCGTCGACTCATTGCAACTCCTGCGGGGATTTAGGCATGAGGACGTGAATTCTAGTTTTGTTACAGATACAGATGTGTACATTCCAGAAACCATGCTCAAACCATGTTCTCTTTGGAAGTCTTTCTGAAGAATTCTCCATAGCCGTTTGTCCTGGTGACGCACTGACGCGGTAACCAAGTGTAACCTGCGCAAGGCGCGATCTGGGTGCAGCGGGACCGCCTCCGAAGCTCGTCACCGAGTAGCTGAGAGGCTGCAGAGAGTCACGACTAAACTCACTCCGACTCCTGGGAGTCGAGTGCAGCGCCAGCCGACTACCGGCCTGAGACCAAATGTTGATGAAGCTTTTATTCCTGTTCGTTACCGTTCAGATGTTTCATATTTACGGTGAGTGAGTCGGGGTTGGGAACGGTTAGAGGTGCCGTAGCAAGTTTGTTTTTCAGTGCTTTAAACATCCCGTGCAGGTGGGGAAATAAACGTCAGCGAATAAAATAAATCGAAATTACAAAGCCAGAATCTCGTTAAAGCTGATTCGAAACCTATTTAATAAATTCTTATTCCGTTTCTATGAGCCTCGCTCCTTTTCTTTTGGTGAAGGTCATCTGGTGCATTGATGCGCTCTGCACCTATGTAACTGCAAACCTAAAACAATATGTTTAGCGAGACATGCCTGAAATGGCCGGCAACCCTCTTAATTTAAGGTAATCTGTGGATAGATTGACAAATTAATTTTAGCCAATAAATGCAACCGAAAATTACAGCGCATTTTTAAACTGCAGGCAATATGCTTACTTTCTACTTAGTTCAAATCCGGATAATTTTATTTAGCTGATAATAATTGGTGTTGCAGAATGCGAACCGTTTCCTGCGAGTCTGGCTGCAGAGACTGCAGATGTGGGACAGACGGTTGAACTCTCCTGTGAACTTACGAACCAACTAGAGGTCGAGAGCAATATTTTCTGGTACAAACACAGTGCTGATGAACCCCCGGTAGTGATCAAATCCACGGACTGCCAACAGAACGGTTGTAGGACTACTTTCAAAAAAGGCTCCGGAAATCGCACATCAGTGCTGGAAATCAGTAATGTCCAGGTGAACGATTCGGGTTTGTACTACTGTGCTGAGAGGGATAGCTATCCGCCGCTTATGAAAGGACCTACACTCCTTGTTGGAGGTAAGAGAACACGACAGTGGGATTATAATCACCCACGCAGTTCGGTTAAAACTACAGTAAACTGTGTCCGATTCTCTGTCCAGACAGCTCCACCAATCGGACCTACATGCAGGTATTTGTCCCACCGTCTGAGAGTAACGGATCGGTTCCCCTGGTGTGTTTGGTCGGCGGCCTTTCTTCCAAACACATTCTGATTTACTGGAACATATCCGGACGGATCACAGAAGGATTGAGCGATCCTGGTACGATTGACCCAGATCAAAGCTACAGTGTTAGAAGTCAGGTGATGGTCCTAGGGGAAACTTGGAGGAGCGGCGGGCTCTGCACCTGCATCGCACAACTGGGGGGTGCGGGAAAGACGAGGACTATGAGCGTCTCCCATCTCACCATTCAACCAGATCAAGGTAGGGTGTTGTTTTGCTCTTACAATATTGATACTTATTCATCTGTGGTGGAAAGGCGGCACAGACTCAATGGGCCGAACGGTCTAATTGTTCTCCTGTGTCTTCTACACCGACGGTTCACTAACAACTATTATGATAAGGATCTGCTTATCTCCAGCAACACCATCTTTGGCTGCCCAACTCTAGAGCCCTTTGAGTCGCTGGGGCAAACCTTTTTTGCTCTCTGATGCCCGTGATGTTCTCACAGTGCGGCTGGGAGCGACATCCGGAAAATAGGCAGGGCCACCATGTAAGACAAGCGTTGCTTTTCAAGTTGGGATGTTAAATCGTAAAACTGATTGGAAAGGGCAAGATGACTGATAGGAATGCGGGAAACAATCTGAGGATCTTTATAGACGAGTCGTTCTCGGTCGCATTGCTATAATTTTCTGGTCGTCAATTATGGTTTAAGGATTAAGGATCAACTTTGTTCTCCATATATATTTTCATATGTTCGAAATTTGCTGTGGTGCGTTGGTCAGAGCTCGAATTGCAACATACGAGGGTTGATTGATAAGTATGTGGCCTAAGGTGGAAGGAGTCAATTTTAGAAAACCTAGCACATTTATTTTTTAACATAGTCCCCTCCTACATTTACACACTTAGTCCAGCGTTCGTGGACCATATGGATCTTAGACCTCCAGTAAGTGTCCACAGCAGGGGTGATAGAGAAGTTGGTGGCCGATGGTAGAACGAGATGAGTTGTACAGCTCTTGTTACCTGCATCTGCAGTTCAACACTTTGAGTGATTATGCAGAAAGTTTGAAGTTAATAAGGCATCAGTTAATAACTTATCAGGTGTGATTGATAAGCGTCTGTCCTAAGGAAGAAGGAGCTGAATGATTAACTTCAAACTTTCTGCATAATCACTCAAAGTGTTGAACTGCATACGCATGCAACGGGAGCTGTATAACTCAACTCCTTCTACATTAGGCCACGAACATATCAATCCCTATCTGTGGACATTTTCTGAAGATCCAAAATCTCTATGCTCCACGACCGCTGGACAAAGTTGTAAATGTAGGAGGGGACTATTTTGATAAATAAATGTGCTAAGTTTTCTCAAATTGACTCCGGCTGTGTTAGGCCACGAACCTATCAATCACCGCTCATATATAATTAAAATAACATCCACTGATAGTATCCTTAGGTGTTAGAACATCACTGATGTGGATGGTAACTACCTGTACAATCTGAATCCAGCACCAACTCGGACGAAATTGGTTTACATTTTTGCTCTTGTTGTTTAGAATTAGTGCATACCTTCTTAGAATCATTCACATTACAACCAAATGAAAGCCCGGATAAAATGTTCTTGGAAGCTATGATTTCACCAAGCAACAATTCTTTTTCTCCAGGGTGGTGTCTTCCCACAGCGATCCTCCTTGGGTTCCTTGGATTGCTAGTTATCGTCATTTTCATTTGGATCTCTAAACACCGTAGATCAGGTGAGGATTCGCTCTTCCTGGGCATATCCATACAACTATTAACAGTTACCGCCGTTCCTTTTTCGAAATTCTGTATAATTGCAGCCAATGGGTTTAGAATAGAGAACGCAAAAGGTAGTTGAGGCAGGGAATGTTGCAAATGGCACTCAAGTACCGGAGGGTAAGGATCTGATGGACGGGGTGTTTGAAATCCTGAAAAACGTGTTTCCGCTATCAGTGTATTTTGTATATATTATTGTTACTGTCACATTTTTTCCTTGCTCCAGCTGGTAAAACCTGAGATGTGTACATCGCCAAGCACACTGATTTCTCAGTTGTTAGGAACACTCGTACTATTTTGGAGGTATTTAGTATTGCCAGAGTCTGAGGATTTATATAAACACTGCTATGTAGCCTTAATTGTTTAATTCTCTCTTGTAGTGACTGTGGGATTACTGAGTTGTAGAAATTACTATTGGGAGAATGTATACCCTGTTTCTGTTTCACAGACTTTTATTTTCCTCTTTTAATTTTGCATATATCTAATTTTTTCATATTGATATTTTTCTGTGTTTGGAAAGGTTCTATCTATGAAGTACGTTTTCCTCGCTTCTTTATCCTGTAATATAATATCGTGACGTTTATAATAGATTTTATATTAATAAAGCATCGATCACAGCATGGTGAGACACGCAAAATGCTGGAGGAGCTAGGCAGGCCAGACAGCATCTATGGAAAAGAGTAAGCCGTCGATGTTACGGGCCGAGACCCTTCATCAGCATCTTGTGTGTATTATTTTGATATCTAGCACTGCAGATGTTTTTTTCCTTGTTCGCTCATAATAAAATTTGCAGCTCGCTGACTCTAAAACTGAATCAGACTGGCATTTATGGTTAGGTACAGTATCTTTAATGAGTTAGATTCCAGAGCAAGATTTTGGTGAATGATGTTGTTGATTGTGCCTGTAGTCAGTCCGAGTTAAATCGCCGCAGGATCCTGTAACGTGTTGGAATATTCCTGGTTTCTCTTGGCATGTTCTGCGTTTATCGTTCTGAATTGTTCATATTATTGTGTTTTCTTGTGTTACCCACCTGGTCCTACATTGCAACAAGACACCCTTGTTTCTGTGAAGTGGTCTTCAACTCCTAGCCAGGTATTCGACGCTTCTTGTCGACATCTGGTCTGCTCCGATCATAGGACGGCTTCCATGGTGTGTCGTGCTCTTCAGATAGTTAACTTTTTCTTCTATGTTGACAATTTCTCTATTTTCTGGATTTTTTGTCATTGAAATGTAGTGGTTTGTACTTTTGCTTGTACAAGACTGGAGTGCTGAATCCACTTTCCATCGATGAAAATATATCCTTATAAGTTTTATCTAACTGTTGTGTAAATTTCTATATCTGTTGTTTCTCTTCCTCCTCTGTCGAAGGTAGTGTGTTCAAGTACATACAGTGTTTTCTAAAATTTGCGGTTTCCGTTCTTATTTTTGTAGCTTTTCCAGATCGGTTGCGGACCGAGTAATTATTCCAAATGAATACGTTAAATATGGGTATACCGGAAGTGTTCAATGCCGTTATGATATTTTTACTTTTGCTCTAGGAGTGGACATGGGCTCGAACAAAGCAGGATTAAAGGGCTCTTTCCCTACTCTAGCTTCCATGTCACCCTTGATCAAGGTGTAGCACTTGATTCTGCCACCCCCCCCCCCCCCAACCACCAAACCAGGAAATGCCGATCAGGATTACACGAAACCATTAATGTAGGTGGAGGTTGGTCGTATGAACAACTGGTGCCTTTATTCCCTGTTCAGGTTCCATAAGCTTACAATTTCCTCTTTTCATTCAGCATGTATCTGGTGGTTTTCACTTATTGAATTCTTTATGTTATGTGTGGCTATATCTATTGAGTAAGTTGGATTATCCTATCAGTACTAATGGATCTGTCATAATAACATTTACAGGTCATTGGCTGTAGGATGCATAAGGCTTGTATTTATGGTAAAATGTAGTGTTTTTCATAGGTGTGCACTAGAGAGCAAGATTTTAGTGAATAATGCTTGCCACTTGATTTTGAATGTGTAAGCAACCGAATCGAGTTAAACTGCTGCAGGATCCTTTAGTATGTTGAATTGGATTGTTTCTGGCTTCTCTTGACTTTTTCTGCATTTATCGTCTTGAATTTGCTGGCATTTCATTGTATTTTGATATTTTTCTGAACAACAACCAATGTATGCCCAACCTTTACTTAAACATCATACTACCCACCCGGCGAGTATCATTGTGCATCTCTCTGCGCGTCCTGCACAGTTTTTTTCTGTAATGGGACATCCAGATATGCACTCAATATTCCACTTGCGGTCTGACTGAAGTTTTATATCGATGCAGCTTTATTTCCTTACTGTTATACTGAAACAAGCTATTTGCCGAAGTTACCCGCAGCCATTCCTATCTTAAAACAATCAATTATTGCATTCCCAAACTCGGTACGATTTGGATTTGCTACGTAATGTATCAATATCTCTTCGTGGATGCATTGAAGAAACCAAGTAGAATCTGGAGGAGGTTCATGAGGATGATTCGAGAATGAAGTGGTTAACATAAGAGGAGCGTTTGGCAGCTTTGGCCCTGTACTCACCGGAATTTAGAAGAATGCGGTGGGGAGCGGGTCTCATTGAAATCTAAAACAGTTGAAAGGGCTTGATAAGGTGAAGATGGAGAGGATGTTTCCTATTGTGGCGGTGTCCAGAACTCGAGGGCATAGCCTGAACATTGAGGGGCGACTCTTTAGAACAATGGTAAGGAGGAGTTTTTAGTGAATCTGTGGAATGCTCTGCCGTAGACAGTTGTGGAGATCAATACCGTGGCTATTTTTAAAGCAAAGCTGATCATCTCCCGATTTGTCATGGTATGGCAGGTTATGGCAAGCAGGAAGCTGTATGGGGTTGAGTGGAATCCGGGATCAGCCATAATGGAATGGCGGGGCAGACCTGATGGGCTGAACGGTCTAATTATGCTCCTATATTTTATGCTCTTATCATGTTTCAATATCTCCTCCTGAATACATTGAAGGAATTATGCCCCATCTAAGCCCCCTGTAGGCTTTACGAACTTGGGAATCCTTAAATTATTACGCTTTCATTAGTGTATATGATTCCATGACGAGGCGGTGTGCGTATTTAGGAACTATTCTCATGTTGGGGTCATTGTCATATTGGGGAATGAATAAGAAAGTTATAACGCATCTGAGAGCCATTGGTGAATGGAATTTATTAGAAACTATTACCGAAGACCGACTGCTGGTATATTGGAGACTGTTGTAATATTTGGGATTTCTGACATACAAGACATTTCTGAAACTTATTGTAAATTGGCCAGATTATAGTTCTAATTCACATTTTTTCAATACACAGGGAGACGTCAATCCGCAACGCGCCAGGGACACGGCAGTGCGGCTCAGGTACGGACGCTGTTTGAACGCCGTTCTAAGATTCACAAACTTGGTGTTTGGGATTGGGTACTAAAATGATGGGTAAGAAAGGAGTCAGCAGGGAACTATGATACAGAAGTCATATTTGATTAATCAGCTGGAGTTATTTAAGGAGGTGTCTCATAGGGTAAGGTCGGCACAGTGGTAACTCTGTTGAAGAATGGTAGATCATGCTTTGCGATAAGTTTTAATTGTCAATGTTTGGTACATTCCAGTCACGAGAGCCGATCCTTTATGCTTCACTCGACTTCGCTGCATCCTCCTCTGCTCGCAGATGAAAATCTGTTTGGTTTCTACTTCGGCGAATTACGGAGAAGTGTACCGAACATGAGGTCACACTGAAACCCTCTGAGCGACTCAAGACCTGATGCTCCGGATTTAAACAAGATTTCTATGTGCTTGTTCATTATGTAAATAAAGTGCTGGACGAGCATCGATATCGCAATTCAGGCATATTGTAAGCCTTAAGTACAGAACAGGGGCTTCTTGCATACTTTGCATTCAGTCTCATCTCTAAACTTCGCTCGGTGTTACAATTTTGATTTTTCCTTTGTATGAATTATATATGTTGCAATATGATTAAAACGTACTGAATCGCATTAATTAATGATCATTTTCGGAGTTATTCCATTTGTGGATATAAATTACGCTGCAGCTTAATCAGTTATTATATGTTGCGTTTTATAGGATTGCCTTTATTTATTGCGCTTCTTTGCGTTTGCATTGTCTTTATTATGTTTATTATGCTTTTTTATGCTGCGTCGGTTCTGAAGCAATAATAATTTTGTTCTATTTATAAAGTAGTGTGCTGACGAATGGCAATAAAAAAAAAACGTTGACTCTTGAATCCTGAGCTGTAGAAATCTCTACTTGGCAACCTCCCGAACTTCTCCCATTTGGAGAAGTTGTGCGCCCACATCTGATGAAGCCATCTTTGGCCGTTTAGGTAATACAACGTGGTTTTAGACCATAAAAATATGACCACATGGCATAGGAACAGATTAAACCATCTGGACCACCGGGTTTGCTCCGTTTATCCTGCACTGCCCATTAATTATCCCTCTCAACGCCATTCTTCTGCCTTCATTTGACACCCTTACTAATCAGGAACCTATCAAACCCCGTTTTCAAATGAACACATAATTTGGCCTTCACAACTGTTGTGGTAATTAATTCCACAGATTCACCACCCCCTGAATAAATAAATATTTACTCATCCCGCTTCTAAAGGCCTTCAATTCAGAGGCTGTGCATTTGGTCCTAGATTCCCCGCCCCCCCCCCGCCCCTTATAGGAAATATTCTTTCCTCCACATCCACTCTTGCCTAACCTTTAATTATTGAACATGTTTCACTGAGATACCCTTTATTCTACAGAAGTGCAGCCATCAAACGAACCTCATGTGGTAACCGTTTCATTCCTAGAAACATTCTCGTCAACATTCTCTGGATTTTCTCCAATGCCAACTCATTATTTCCTTGATAAGGTGCCCAAAGCTGCTCACAATACTCCAAGTGCAATCTGACTAAATAATACCTTGTTCGCTTTCCGTGAAGCATTCCTCAAACTGGATACTCTCGTGTCCCCTTGAACTTTTGGAAATTATCTCCGCAGTTAGAATATTAATGAAATATTTAATAGCTTTTCAAAATATTAGTAGCGATTGGAAACAATTTGCCGGTAGTTAGGGACCCTCTAATCGGGAGAGGCAGAGTCAGAGTTTCTGAAGTGACGTAATGGAATGCTATGTATTCAGAGGCTGGAAACAAAAATGTAAAATCATCTAGCGCAAACGGCAAATAATGTCGGAATAATTGGTTCTTCAAAATCTGCTGCTGAACATTTTTTATGAACTGTGAAAATTAAGGGAACCAAGGGATAGACGGAGCAGTTCGATGGAACATCCTGACGGCCATCGTGTGACTTAGTTCCACCTGGAGAATCCTTCTCAACATCTACGGATTTTCCCATTCCTCCATCTTCTGACTCAGACTTGATACCCTCGTCTTATCAGCAACACCACACCGAATTTCGGCTGAAGGGAAATCAACATCACGAAGCATTTTGGGAATCACTAATGAAGAGAAGATCGGCTAAATATTAATCTGCTGGAATTTACTTTATTTGTGGAAATATTACTTCATGTGTCGTGTGTGAGTTATATGTATTGTGTTGAGACGCAGCTTGATTTGGAGGAATGTATTTTCGTTTAGCTGAATACACGTATAAGTTTAAATGACACTAAATAGAATTTGAACTTGAACTAAATCAACTCACACTTACAATAATTATGAAAAATATTTGTAGGTCTAAAGCAGGGCATCTAACAATTGTAATTAAACTGAGTTTCTTACATAATGCGTTTTCACTGTGTAAGCATTTCACTCATTCCGTGCCTTCTGAAGAGGCATCCGTTAATAATCACGGTTTGAAGCACCCTCCGTGCTCTCGCCTATTCCCCTCTAGCCTCTCCTCTCCCACAGCACCGCTCTTCCTTGTGGGGCCCCCTCCATCTCCGCAACTCAGAACTTTCTTTGTCAATTCAAGCAATGTGGTAAGGGTCTGAATTAGCACAGTCTTAAAAAAGAAACTCAGAACCAGAATCAGGTGTAACAAAATTGCCAGATGTGCTTCTGCAGCAGCAGAAAATTATAATATATAATAAAAATATATAAATTATAATAGGAAGTAGATAGAAAAATAAATTAAATAAGTAGTGTAAAATAGAGGGAAAATACTGAGGTGGCCTGATGGGTTCACTGTCCTTTCAGATATCTGACGGCAGAGGAAAACAACCTCTTCCTGAAACGTTCTTAGAACTCTTGAATTTACAAGCCGAATTTTTCTACATAGATATAAAGTAAAATTGAATGGATCTGTATAAGAAAAACAAAAATGATAAATCAGAATTTTTATAAAGCATGCATTGTAAACCAAGACTGGAAAATATGACTGAATATTCCTCTTGGAATAAGGTTTGCAAATTCGTCGAAGAAATTGCTTCAGCGATTCCGCGAGATGATGCTCTCGGGAGCTAGTATATAGGGCAGGACAGTTAGTTTCTCAACTGGGTATGTTTGAAAATGCTTAGATCTGTTTAACTCACGTAAGTTCAGAGACACCGGGAAAGACGCACATCCTGTCTGTAGCGGATTGATACTTTCATGGCCATGACTCCCGGGAGGCCACTGAAAATCACGACCATGCGGCTGGAACTGTCACTGACAACCTTTCTCGAAATATACTGCATATCATATCTGGATGGCGAAATCCTCTCTTCCTCCTGCCCTCTCGCTATCGAGTCCAGGTTAAGAATTAAATTAGCGTTGGAAGACTGCGAGAGAAAACAGAGAGCATCGCCAGAACGTCACGGGGCCGGGTGAGCCCGATCACCCCACCAACCTTCTCCGCAGTACTACTAAATTCTGATTTGCTTCAGCGGTAAACGAGGTGAAGAAATAAAGATAACAACTTAAGACCACAAAACGTCGGAGCAGCATTGGGCCATTTGGCCCATTAAGTCTCCTTCACCATCCCACCATGGTTAATTTATTATCCTTCTCAAACCTATTTTCCTGCCTTCTCCCCGTAACCTTTGACGCCCTTACTAATTAAGAACCCCTATTGACGTCCACTCTCTGTATAAATAAAGTCCTTCTCGTCTCTGTACTAAAGGTATCTCCTTATATTCATACGGGATGATGGCCTTGGTGTTTCCAAGAGGTGTGAATGAAGTTGTAGATACTGTGAAGTAGACAATCCGGGTGTAGTTCGACACAATAAATAACAAATATGGTTGGAACATCAACTTGTACAGTGATTATAAAAATAAGCACTGAAAGGGCCATGAAGGGGCAAAGAATTTTAAAGGTCGAGTAAACAAGAGTATAAATAACTGACAAATGCATTGTAGGTCGTGTAAATGCTAAAATCAGGGAGGAGATACAACAGCCAAATATTACACACTCAACCTTTTACGACCAATTTAATCCCCACCAGCGTCAGATTTCTGACAATGAACCGACTCAAAAACACTACCTCACTATTTTTGCTCTGTTTTTCCACGACTTAATTAATTGAATTTAAAATATATTTATTGTAATTTAACGTGTTTTTATGTGTTGCAGTTAATGCTGCCGCGAAACAAAAAAATTGCCTGCTTTGACACTAAACCCGATTTTGATTCTAATTCGTTAGTAGTGCAACTCAGGTAGTGCAAAAGATCCTGAAGTAGCAATAATGGAATATCGCAGTACGTGGTAGCATCATTACGTCTCATCGGAGCCCTGGTCTGATATTATTCGACATTACGACTGTCAAAGCAATTGCTTTCATTTCACCTGGTCTGGAATTTTTATTAAGCATTTAAAGCTCCTCAGTTATATTGGTCCTTAAGTTCTCTGCAAATGAATTCAATCACTATATTCATTATTAATGTCTTGATCATTCCGTATTTGTTGCAAGGTGGGCTGATTTGGTAGGTGAAATCATAAAGGGTACAGAATGATATGGTCAACTGGATGCAAAATTGACTTGGTGGAAGGAGTTAGGAAGGGCTGTTATTGAGACTGGAGAACAATGACCAGTGGTATGCAGCGGGGGTCAGTTCTGGGCCTACTGCTCTTTGTCACCTTAATAGTTTGGATGACAAGGTAGGTGGCATAGCTAGTAAATATACGAATGACACTAATATTGTCAGTGTGAAAGAGAATGAAGAACGCTGTCCAGGGATGCAACAAGATCAAGATCAACGGAAAGTGGGCAAAGAAATGGCAGGTGAATTGTAAATGAAAGGAGATGTATTTTAGAAAGAAACAAGGTTCAATGGAAATTACCAACTGCTTTATGCGAAGATGATCAAGGGGCTGCAGCGCAGTGTAGTGATGGCGTTAACAGATAGAGGGGCGAGCTAATTAGAATTGTTCAGTAGATTAAATACCTGGAGGGGGAACTTTTAAGATGGTGTGAGCTTTTTGTTTTAATTGTCATGTGGCATTTCCAGGAGCTTTTTGAAAGGGCTGATCTCTGGGTGGGTAGTGTCCACGATGTCTTTTTTTTCTGCCTGCTTGTTTGTTGTGGAAAAATTAATCCAGGATGAACAACACGGCCCGGAAAGTCGTTGCAGAACTGGGACTACAACCCATAATCCTATTAAACCTATACAACCTATATGTCACTGTATATTACCCTGAGATTCATTTTCATCATAGTAAATAAAAGAAACATAATAGAACCAATATAAGACTGCACAGAAACTAAGACGGATAAGCAACCAATGTACAAAAGACAACAAATTTTGCCATCCAATGAGATCGATCGATAGATAGATAGATACATAGATAGATACATACATAAATAAATATATAGATAGATAGATAGATAGTGTTACGTACCCGTGACACGTGACAGTGGTACCCTTGTCACGTGACTGGGGTTGAAGTTATACTGGACTTGACGTAATGGTCTTGTGATGGTGGAGTGACGTCATTTTCCCGCCAGTAGAGGTCATGTGACAGTTTTTTTTACAGGTTATGAAACGAAGAACCCACCCTGTGGGGAGGGGCAATTCGTGGCTGGATTTGCCAAGCTGACTTCATGCCACTGCGTGATTTAATGTGATGACGCAGTTTAGTTGGAAAAATGAAGTTTTATATAATGCCTAAAGTTTAAAAGGTCATTGCCAGCAGTTTCTTTGCTGGTGGAGAGTGAAGATAAGAATTTGGAAGATAAAGATCGAGGAGAATCGATTTTCGACGGTGGATTGGTTTCGACCTTATTTGATCCTCATTCGGAAGGATTCCGTTGACAATTCTTGCTGTTAATCCCTGGGATGACCAGAAAGGATTTGAGAATAGTGTGGAAGGAAAGGTCAGTGCCTTTAAACCGTTACGTTTTATAAAAATTCGACGTGGGAAGAGTTCGACGCCGGGGATCGAAGGACAACGACGTGGAAGAGAATTTGAATCGCCTTAAAAAGTCTCTCCTTGTAAAATGAACTGTGAGCTTTTGAACTTTCGGCATACCGCTTTAAAGAACTGTTTTTTTTAACATCGCTGTAAGAACTGTTTTTGCTGCATCGCTTTAAGAACTGTTTAAGCTGTCGCACAGCAGCTGTTTTCCGGTTACGTTTGAGTTTGTTTACTTTTGGGGGGTTTGTTTTCAGTGTTTAATAAACGTGTTATTTGTTATAAAAACCCTTTGCCTAACTCATATATATTTATTGTAGCCTGAATACGTAACATAAATATGGGGGCTGCGTCCGGATTGGATCGTTTGAGTTTAAATGCTTGTTAACTTTTGAGTCGGTGTTTTGGTAACGGGGAATACTCTATTCTTTTGTTTGATTGGCTTGTGAGTGGTATTCGGCAACGATGAATATTGATGAGTTTCTGGATTCGCCCGACGCGGATTTGTTAGCGAAGGCGAAAAAAACAGATGTATCTGAGATAGCTCGTAGATTGCAACTTAAAGGTATTTTGAAGACTATATCAAAAGCGGTTATACAGAGAAAAATCGCGTCACACTATGTGGATTCGGGTGTTTTTGATGATTCGATTTTAGAATCGTTTCCAATAAGTAATTTGGAAATGCAGTTGCAAATCGAACAAATGATGTTACAGCGTTGTAAATTAGAGGCTGAACAGAAGAAGAGAGAGTTTGAATATGCAATGGAGAAATTAAGGTCTGGGAAACAGTCTTCTGGTTCTAGAAAACCGTTTGTTGCTAGTCAAGAAATTAAATTGCTCCCTCCATTTAGTGAAACAGAAGTGGAAAGATATTTTCAACATTTTGAAACTATTGCTCGGATGTCAGAGTGGCCGAGAGATAAATGGTCAGTGTTGTTACAGAGTGTAATTAAAGGTAAAGCACAACAAGTTTACACAGCTTTAACTGCTGCGCAAGCATTAGATTATGATATTGTGAAAATGCATATTCTCAAAACGTACGAATTAGTCCCAGAAGCATATAGGGAAAGATTCAGAACTTTGAAAAAGTCTGTGGAAAATACTTATGTGGAATTGGCCTATGATAAAGCTATGTGTTTTGAGAGATGGCTTTCTTCTAAAAATGTAAATGGGGACTATGATACATTGAAAGAGCTGATTTTAATGGAGGAGTTTAAAAGAAGCATTCCTGTTGAAGTAAGGACCTACTTAAATGAGAGGGATACTGATAAATTGCAGGACTGTGCTAGATTAGCTGATGAGTATGTTTTAATCCATAAGAATAAATTTCCTCAGGATAGAATTTTTAAGAGGAAAAATAATATGGAGGCTCAAGGTAAATCAGAAATTAAAACAGAGGTTAATGAGAAAGGTAAGGAGGAAGGAAAACCTGTGAAGGAAAGACAGTTTGGTCTTATTTGTAACTATTGTAAGAAGCCTGGCCATGTAATAGCTAACTGTTTCAAATTGAAAAAGAAAGAGAAGGAAGCAGTTCCAGATGCTTGCGTGCAACATACTGAAGCACCTGTAAAGTTACAGGATTTGGTAAACACAAAGCCTCATTTGTTAGAGTCTGACCAAGTTAGAAAGGGATATGATCATTTTATAACTGAAGGGTTTGTATCCTTGACAGAAGGATCTACTCTGGTGCCAATAAAAATCCTTAGGGATACTGGAGCTTCTCAATCACTGATGTTAGACAGTGTGTTGAGGTTTAATGAAGAGAGTGATACTGGTGAGGTAAATTACGTAAGAGGTGCTGGGAGTGATTTTATGCCTGTACATTTACATAAAGTAAATTTAAAGTCAGGGTTAGTTACAGGATTTGTTAAAGTCGGATTACAGCATAGCTTACCTGTGAAGGGTATTTCTTTATTGTTAGGTAATGACTTGGCAGGTGGACAAGTTTTTCCTGAAGTACATTTGACAATGGAGTCAGAGGAACCAGAGATGAATTCTAACACAGATTCTTCCTGTGTTGTGACTAGAGCTATGGCTAAAAAGATTGATGTTCAGAATGAGGTTGTTACTCATGACTGTTCAACTCAGGATTCGAGTTTTGAGGATGTGGCAGAGACTTTCTTACCTTCGTTGTTTGAACAAGATTCTGGGAATAAGTCTGACTATGAAGATTTATCTCTGTCTCGGAAGGAGATGATAGCAGAGCAGAATAGAGATCCTGAGATTATAAAATTAAGGGAACAAGCTTTACTAGGTAGTGAAATTGAGAAGGTGTCAGTAGGATATTACTTGGAAAAAGGAGTGTTGATGAGGAAGCGGAGGTCGCCTACAATTCCTGCAAGTGAGGAATGGAATGTTGTTTATCAGGTGGTTGTTCCTAAAGTTTATTGAAATGAGATTTTGACTTTAGCTCATAGTGTGCCTTTAGGTGGACATCAAGGGGTAAGGAAAACTGTGGACAAGATTTTAAAACATTTTTACTGGCCTGGTCGAAGAAAAGATGTGGCGATGTTTTGTAAGACGTGCCATACTTGTCAAATTGTGGGTAAACCAAATCAGGTTACACCAGTAGCTCCATTACAACCTATTCCAGCATTTGGTGAACCGTTTTCTAAAGTTATTGTAGATTGTGTTGGTCCATTACCAAAGACAAAAACTGGTTATCAGTATTTGTTGACTATCATGTATACTTCGTCTAGGTTTCCAGAGGCAGTACCACTTAGGAATATAAAAGCTAAAACTGTGACAAAGGCTCTTATAAAATTCTTTACTTATTTTGGATTGTCTAAGGAAATACAAACTGATCAAGGCAGTAATTTTATGTCTGGATTGTTTCAACAGATAGTTTATAAATTGGGAGCTAAGCAAATCACTTCGTCTGCATACCATCCAGAATCGCAAGGTGCCTTGGAGAGGTTTCATTCTACCCTCAAGAATATGATTAGGACATATTGTGTGGAAAATGAAAGTGACTGGGATGAGGGTATTAACTTACTTTTATTTGCAGTAAGGGAATCGGTACAGGATCTTTAGGTTTTAGTCCATTTGAACTTGTGTTTGGGCATAGAGTTAGAGGACCTTTAGCTTTATTGAAGGAATAGTGGATTAGTAAGGAAGTGCACACTAATTTGTTGGACTATGTTTTGAAATTTAAAGACAGGTTACATAAAGCTTGTAGCTTAGCCAAGGAAAATTTAAAGTTGGCTCAGGAGAAAATGAAAACTTGGTATGATAAAGAAGCTAGAATGAGGATGTTTAAGCCTGGAGATAAGGTGTTGGTTCTTTTCCCAGTGCAGACAAATCCTTTACAAGCTAGATTCCATGGTCCTTATGAAATTGTGTCTAGAATCAATGATGTGGATTACGTAATAAAAACTCCAGATCGTAGAAGGTCAACACAACTTTGCCACATAAATATGATTAAACCATATTTTGAGAAACAATCTGATACTGTGACTGTTGTGGTTAGTGAGAATGAGTTTGATTTAACTGGGAACATGATAGATGATTCATCTGACATTCATTCTAAATCCAACATTGTTTCTGTTAGGTTACCTAATTCGACCATTCTGGAAAATATGGATGAGAAATTAGCACATTTACAGCTAGAGCAGAAACAACAGATGAAGGAATTAATTTTTAAATATAAGGATTTGTTTCCAGATGTTCCGAGAAGGACTACTATAGCTTCACACGATGTAGATGTTGGAGATGCCAAACCTATTAAACAACATCCATATAGGATGAACATGGAAAAATGTGAACTTGCTGAGAAAGAAATTGAATACATGTTAGAGAATGATATTAGATATTCTAACTCGAATTGGAGTTCGCCATGTGTTATGGTGCCAAAACCAGATGGTAGTATTAGGTTTTGTACGGACTATAGGAAGGTGAATGCTGTAACGAAAACAGATGCATATCCATTTCCTAGAGTAGATGATTGTATAGATAAAGTCGGAAAAGCAAAGTTCCTTACAAAGATTGATTTATTGAAAGGGTATTGGTGTGTTCCATTAACGGACAGAGGTAGAGAGATTTCTGCATTTGTAACTCCATCTGGGTTATATGAGTATAATGTTCTTCCATTTGGGATGAAGAATGCCCCAGGTACTTTACAGAGGATGGTTAACTCTGTGATTCAGGGATTGAAAGATACTGATGCTTATATTGATGATTTAGTGACAGGAAATGATACTTGGGAAGCACACATAATTGCGGTGGAGAAATTGTTTGAAAGGCTTTCAAAAGCTAACTTAACTATTAATTTAGCTAAGAGTGAATTTGGACATGCCACTGTGACTTACCTTGGTTATGTTGTAAGTCAAGGTAAGCTAGCTCCTGTTCAGGCAAAGGTTCAGGCAATTTTAGAGATTCCCACTCCAACGGGGGAAAAACTCTTAGAAGATTTTTGGGAATGGTAGGATATTATCGAAAATTTTGTAAGAATTTTGCTAATGTTGCCCTTCCATTAACTAATCTTCTGCAGAAGAATGTGAAGTTTCTGTGGGCAGTGCCTTGTCAAGAAGCATTTGAAAAATTGAAAACAATGATATGTCAACAACCTGTGCTTAAGGCACCTGACTTTGAAAAACCTTTTTCATTAGCTGTAGATGCTAGTGATGAGGCTGCGGGAGCAGTATTAATGCAAAGGAATGAGGGTGATGAGGTTGATCATCCAGTGGCTTGCTTTTCTAAGAAATTTAATAAGAATCAAAGAAACTATTCGACAATAGAGAAAGAATTGTTATTTCTTGTTTTAGCTTTAGAATATTTTGAGGTATATGTTGGTACAACTCAAAAACCACTTATTGTTTACACTGATCATAATCCGGTAGTTTTTCTGAGTAAGATGAAAAACAAAAACAGAAGATTATTAAATTGGAGTTTGATGTTACAAGAGTACAATATTGTGATACCTCATATTAAAGGTAAGGATCATGTGGTTGCTGATTGTCTATCTCGATGTTGAATGTACAATGTAATTTTTTTTGGAGTGGTTAGTTTTTTTCTGATTGTAACACTCCTACTGTATTGTATATTGTGTATGTTATATAATTTATACATTTGTTTTTCTTGTAAGTAATTGTTAAAATTTTTGTTCTTGTCAGACCAAAAATGTTTTTTTTGGAGGGAGGTGTTACGTACCCGTGACACGTGACAGTGGTACCCTTGTCACATGACTGGGGTTGAAGTTATACTGGACTTGAGGTAGTGGTCTTGTGATGGTGGAGTGACGTCATTTTCCCGCCAGTAGAGGTCATGTGACAGTTTTTTTTACAGGTTATAAAAGGAAGACCCCACCCTGTGTGGAGGGGCAGTTCGTGGCTGGATTTGCCAAGCTGACTTCATGCCACTGCGTGATTTAATGTGATGACGCAGTTTAGTTGGAAAAATGAAGTTTTATATAATGCCTAAAGTTTAAAAGGTCATTGCCAGCAGTTTCTTTGCTGGTGGAGAGTGAAGATAAGAATTTGGAAGATAAAGATCGAGGAGAATCGATTTTCGATAGTGGATTGGTTTCGACCTTATTTGATCCTCATTCGGAAGGATTCCGTTGACTATTCTTGCTGTTAATCCCTGGGATGACCAGAAAGGATTTGAGAATAGTGTGGAAGGAAAGGTCAGTGCCTTTAAACCGTTACGTTTTATAAAAATTCTACGTGGGAAGAGTTCGACGCCGGGGATCGAAGGACAACGACGTGGAAGAGAATTTGAATCGCCTTAAAAAGTCTCTCCTTTTAAAATGGACTGTGAGCTTTTGAACTTTCGGCATACCGCTTTAAAGAACTGTTTTTTTTTCAACATCGCTGTAAGAACTGTTTTTGCTGCATCGCTTTAAGAGCTGTTTAAGCTGTCGTACAGCAGCTGTTTTCCGGTTACGTTTGAGTTTGTTTACTTTTGGGGGGTTTGTTTTCAGTGTTTAATAAACGTGTTATTTGTTATAAAAACCCTTTGCCTAACTCATATATATTTATTGTTGCCTGAATACGTAACAATAGAAAGAAGGAAAGATAGATAGATAGATAGATAGATAGATAGATAGATAGATAGATAGATAGATAGATAGATAGATAGATAGATAGATAGATAGATAGATAGATAGATAGATAGATAGATAGATAGATAGATAGATAGATTGATTGATTGATTGACAGATACATACGTACATTCATATAACTCACAAACGGAGTTGTTGAAGTCGTTGAAAGCGATCCCTGAGATTGTGGAATCAATTCATGTTGGGATTCAGGAGCCTAATAATTTAAGATTAATACTGTAACTGTTCATAAACTTGCCGGTGTAGGATCTGAGGCTCCTGTATCTCTTTCTTGCAGCAGTAAGAAGAAAGCCTGTCCGGACTGGTGCGGTCCTTGATGGTGGATTCTGCTTTCCTGCGATAGCACTGCTTGACGATGTATTTTGGGGACAGTTTTACCTGTGTCACAACCACGGATTCGGCAGCACCGCAGATACAGCAATTGCACTCCTTGAAAATGCACGTGTAAGCTAATAATTATTTGATAGTGATGGTACTTATCTCCATTCCCCACTGTCCCGCTACCGCAACATTCAGACACATTACAGCCATTCATACTCGAAAACAATGCATTCGATGTCGGCAGTGGAGCTGTCCTCTCTCAGCGCTCTTCTGCCGATAGCCAGCTGCACCTTCGTGCCTTGTGCCTTTTGTTACTGTCGTTTGGCTCCGGAACTACGGAAACCGGGAACTTCTTGCTGTCAAGGGGGCCCAGGAGGAATGGCGACACTGTCTGGAGAGGACAGAGCATCAGTTCTTGCTCTGGACAGATCAGAAGAACCTCTGCTCCATTCAGGATGTAAAGAGACTTAACTCTCGTCACGGCCGGTGGGGTCTCTTCTTCACGCGGTTTAGTTTCATCCTCACCTACTGTCCCGGCAGTTTGACGGATCTGAGGACAATGCCATTCTTCCTCACTTATGCATTGCTCTTCCGGTGATCAGGGAAATAGAGGCAGAGGTGACGGCCGTCCAACAGTCGGACCCAAGACCCGGTGCAGGACCTCCCAACCGGCTGCTTGTCCCTGCTGCGGTGCGTCCGAAAGTGTTGGAACGTGGTCACTCCTCCCATCTGGCTGGACATCCGGGAATTCAACCGTCCCAACAAATTACAAAGAAACAATTTATTGGCAATATATGTTTCAAGATGTCTGCGACTTTATATATGCGTGTCCCACCTGTGTTTGGGACATGTATCATGCCAGCGGCCTACGGGTCTGGCCAAGGTGAACTTTGCTGTCCATGAATAATTTCTCATGAATCGATATTCCCCGAAGGTGGTGGATCTTAACCTTGGGTCTAGAAACCCCTCATTTACAGGTTGGTGTCCTGGCATAACTAAGGTTGGTAACCATTGTTTAAAAGCAATCACCTGAAAGATGTGGAGCCAGAATTGCGCCCCAGTTTCGAATCAACGAAGACTAACTTGGAAGGAGAAAGATCAGGACGGAGACCCTTATAAACCTCGTTGCAGCGGTCACGGCAAATTGCGCATTCAGTGTTTGCTGAGATATCCGTAGGCTCGGAAGAGAATCGAAACATCGGTCAGTTGCCGAAATTAAGTCACGCGTTTGAAGCAACTGTGTGCTAAGTTCCGTGCAGTTCGCGCTACAGGTTTTACAGTTTAAACGTCAGTAAGTGTGTTCTACTGCAAAGGTTGCTATGCGATGCATGACGCTGAACACGCGTGTGGAAAGCGCTGTGCGAATCAGACAAGAAACTGGAGGTGTTATACCACATTCCTTTGTTTCTCTCGGCCGTGTGGCCCCTGTACGTTATTTTTCAACGTGCTCTGCACTTCTTTTGTAACTGCAACACTGTACTCTACATCCCTATTCCCTTCTAATAAGAACCTGGTTGGCTTGGCAACACAGTGTAGTATTTCTATATTTATCCCACACCCGCCTTTGCATCTAAAATAAAAAAAAATCGACCCATTCGGTCACAACTATGAGCAGACACTAAGTCTCCAGATCTATACCTGTAGAAAAAAATTGAGATTTATTACGGTCTCGTTGAGGAAATTTTCTGTCGGCTCAGTCCTCAATTGTCGACCCTATTTTGAAAACGCGGCTGTGGTTCCAGGTACCTTCATTAAGAAAATCATTAACTCAAACCCGTCAGGCCTAAAACAATCATTCTGTAAGACTTGTGAACGAACAAACAATTCTTCTAAAGACCTTAGACATTTCCTTAGTCCTAACTCTAAACTTTTAATCAAACCTTTGCAACAAAATCCGGCAGACTCTTATACTTGCACTATAAATTTCAGTGTCCTGTGTTCAATTAACTCCTGGGACCCCTTGCATATCAACATCTTACAGAATTTGGTCATTTAAAATGTCATTACCACTTATTGATCGATGTGCATGTCGTTAATTTTTTTCCGCGTTACAGTACATTTTATTTACTTTGTACCTTGAACATTGGTTATAAATTTGTCACCTTAAATTAAGTACGTTCTATTTCCGTTAACCAACCATCAATCAATGCCAATATATCACATTAAATATAATAATGTTCTAATAGAACTCCTTAACTGTTTTCAGAAAGATACGTTACTGACTTGTTCGTCTTTACCGCTTCTGCGAATTAGAAATTCAAATTGATCAGTTACCAGACGTGTTTCACTCTGACAAATCCATAATTATTCTATCCCATTCGCTCGTTATTTTTTTTTCCTGTTACCGCGTTCTTATTGGCAGACTTAGCACGATTCTTGCTATGAATGTTCGGCTATTGTACTTTGTGGATTATTTTATTTTGCTTCCCTTCCTTGAGGGTAGGGGATATATTTACTGTATTTGAATCTGAGGAGATATCTATAGCATTTAGGAAAATGATAACCAGTAGATATATCAAATCCGAAAACATCCCTAGATTTCACTGTCTCAAAAATTTAACAATACCTTTCTTGTCAATTTCACCACCCCCAAATGTGAGCTTGACTTTGTATAACTGGGAAGACGCCAGTTTCCACGGGAAATATAGTGTTACTTATTCTCTGGCGGATTCAAAGACACTAGTAAATTTATTATAAAAGTGCTTAAACATCGCCATATAAAACCTTCAGATTAATGTCCTTTCGGGTCTTCACAGTAAGTACAAAGAAACACAATAGAATCAATAAAAGACAGAATACAGGATGAAGACATAACCAGAAGGCAATCAACTGCAAATGAAAAAATAATACAAACACAACAGTAGTAATGATAATGAATGAATTAGCATTAATTGAGCATTAGGTGAAGAGATGAAGGTGAATCCATGGGTTGTGGCAAAAGTACATTGTTGGGAAAAGTGAAGTTGTGTGTAGCTATACCCTTTGGTTTAACAGGCTGGTGGCTGAGGGGTAATACCTCTTCCTGAAACTGATCTGGGTCCTGTACCTCTTTCTTGATGGCAGTAATGAGTAGGGTGCACGGCCTGTACGGAAGCGTTTTTGATGATGGATGTTTCTTACCTTCGACATAGCTTGCGTGGTCGTGCTCAATGGGAAGGTTTTACCCGTGATGCACTGGCAATATCCTCTAGGTTTTCTTAGCCATTTCCATTTAAGGACATCAGTGCTTACATACTAGTCCGTGATGCAACCACTGTGGGTATTTCCCACTGTGCATCTCTCCGACTCAGTATTCTGGACAACCAGCCGCGTAACACAACCGTTACGGAAGCACCCGAAACTCAAGACTTCGGCAGAAGAATGGGGAGGGGAAATCCACACGGATAAAGATGATGCACAGATTACGCACCAGAAGATCTGGCCAGTCCACAAGGGCTTTCCTTTCACTCTGAATCTGAAGCTGATTCATTCCTTTATTAGGGAATGTTCAATTTCATATTGGTGGAAATTATTTCAGTAGCAACCGGCTCGGTTCAGACCGAAACCAATTAGTTCCATAATATGTCTCAAAGCCGATCGCATCTGACTCACTACTATCCCTTCGGCAGCACGGTGTTCCCTTATTCTTCCCCTTCTAGCAGTGAGAATCTCCCTCTGTATTTTCAGTTGGACCATCTCATGATCTGGAGTGAGAAGTCTGGATCCCTTGCTCTGGCGGTAAATGTGCAGCTAACGTATGAGCAAATGGATATAAGCGGCTCGTCTCCAATTCGACAGTCCATTTCCTGAACCTGCCCCTTATGTTCTTCCGATTTCGGTACTGCACTTCAACCTCTGCTCTGTGTAACCTTGTATAGCCCACGGCCGAGTGCATCCATAACATTGTACAGCTCAAGGACGCTCTTTTGTTCCTGAATGGCAGTATTTCTGGCATTACATCCCTTCCTGTTTTCCTCCGCATCCAGCACCTTGAGGACCAGCACCAATGTCCTTCCTTATATACAGAAATACCTGCATTACGCCCTTTACAACTTCTTCAGCATCTACAGTGCGCTCTATTTGCGTGACTCCTCTAGCCTCTGCAGCCCTCTGTATGACACGTCCAGTATGTATAGCCTTTCGTGTGAACTGTCTAGCCCTTATAGTCCTCCGCGTGACACCTCCAGAATTTGTAGCCCTCCATATGGCTCCATCAGGTCATACAGCCCTCTGTGTGTCTCCTGCAGTGCAGACAGCCTTCTGTGTGACCCCTCCTGCCCGTAAAGCCGTCCATGTGACCATTCCAACCCTTGAGCGCTATCCGTGTCACCCATCCAACCTCTACACCGTTCGCTAAGTGTGGAATTCGTCTAACAAGTAAATTGCTCCATCTCTGCAACACACTCCACCCTCAAATTCCTCGCTAATCAGTAACTCCCTCTCTTTCTAAGCAGTTTCCCTGCTACTGAAATCTCCTGATTTCCCTGCCCAGTTTCATTCACCTTTCTATTCTTTATCATCTTCCACAGTGCCATGAACTCCCAGGAGCTCTGCATTCTTCAGTTGCGCCCTAACACCAACAGTGTCCATGTAGATGATGTGGGGTAAAATGCACTGAGAAGCCGACCGTTCCTCGTTATAGCCCTCCCGGCGATGGCGGAGAACCCACTACAGTCACACGACTTTATATGGCCTGCTGCTACATTATTATCGTCTCTGTAATTTGTTTATGGCATTAAATCCTGCACAGGGTTGTTGCCGTGGGTGGTTTCAACCTCTCTAATATACAGTAGGATATCCCTTACTTCAAAAAGTTTAGACGAAGAGATATTTTCGGTGAATCCATGTTGTTTTCTAAAGCAATGTGTAGACAACCCCAAGTGAAGGGGGCACAATGGGCCTGGAGTTTGATAATGAACCTGGACAAGTAACTGGCCTTCCTTGGGAACAACATCGAGGGAACACTGATCACAACTTCATAGGTTTTAAGATAGCCGTATGTAAGAACAAATATTATAAATAAGCTTTATTCGAGGCTAAATATTAGGCAGGAGAATATTAGGCAGAAACTGGGGTGAGTAAATTGGGAATAGCTGTTTAGGCGCAAACATCGAAACTGGCAAATAATTTGTTCGTGATGGAAAAGGAATCCTTTCTTCAAAAAATAAAAGATTTACAAAGCTAAAGATCAAAAAGAGCAATTGAAAATTTCAAAGAAGCCAGAAGCTACCTCGAAGCGAACAGTATGGCAAAGCGGGCTCATGAAACGTCATAGGCAACAAGATATGTATTCCATACGTATATGCACAGCAAGTGGATAACTTCTGAATGGATGGGACCACTTAATGATGAACGAGGGAGCATGTGCTTGGATGTGCAGGATGTGGGTGAAGTTCTAAATCACTGGTCAGCATCAGTATTTACCAACGAGAAGGATGTAGAAGATAAGTTCAGAGAGGATGGATGTTGAGGCTTTGTAGAGAGTGAAGAAGAGGTTTACCGGGATCCAGCCGGATAGAGAGTATCCGCTACAAGGGAATGTTGATTTTGCGTACGCCAGGCTCTTAGTCATCACTCCTATCCGTCCAGCAATTTATTTTACCCCTACTATTAGAACGAGCTACCGTAGCATTAGTGAAGAACTGTAAGGTTGGAAAGAGCTTTATTCTGCAGGCCATAATACGACTGAATTTCCTGCTACCAACTATATCTCAACATGTATGAAGCGCCAATAGCATAAAACCGTTTAGTTTTAACTTTTTTGTATATGCATCTTATTAATTGTTATTTTATTTGTGGATATCTTAGTTTTATAATTTTGATGCACAGATAGAAAAAAAAACAGCCACTCTATTTTTCTCTGTTGTTGAAACGTGTCTTGCGATTCAGATAAGCGCAAGTAAATACAAAGCAGATGTGCGTGCCAGTTTTGTTAACACAAAGAATGGTGGAAGCTTGGAATTCACTGCCCGGCATGTTGGTGGAGGCAAGTGTGATAGAGATTTACGAGGGTCACATAGATGAGCCAGAACTGAATAACATGGACATTCCTCAACCAGAAGGGATTAGTTTCGTAGAGCATTTGAAAAAAAATTGAACAATTAGTCCGACGTATCTTAGTGGGCCGAAAGGCATGCTTTTGTGACGTGCCGTTCGAAGCGCAAAGCGATATCATGTTTGTAATCCACTTTATTGGATGCAGGAGTGGAACCCGGTGTGGTCTTCTGCTTCTATCGCCCATCTAGTTCGGAGTTCGACGCATTATACGTTGAGATCTGCTCTTCAGTACACCACTGTTGTAATAGGTGGTTGTTTGAGTTACTGTCACCTTTCTGCCAATTTAAGCCAGTCTGGATATTCTCATCTGCCGTCTCTCATTAGCAAGGCGTTTTGGCCCACATAATTGTCGGGCACTAGATGTTATTTTTGTTTATCGCACCATTCTCTGCAAACGTTAGAGATGATTGTGAGCAAAAACCCCAATATATCAGCATTTTCTGTCATACTCAAAGCACCATGTCTCCCACTGACAATCATTCCACGTGAAAGTCCCTTTGAACACATTCCTCCCCATAATGATGTTTGGTCGGAACAACAAATAAACCTCTTGACCACTTTTGCATGATTTTACGCACTGAGTTGCTGCTACATGACTACTTGATTAAATATGTTCATTAACAAACAGGCGTACAAGTGCACCTGAAATTGAACGTTCTTAGCTCTTGTTCTGGATCATTTCGCGGGGAGGGTAATTCCTTTGCCAACCGTTTCCCTTTTTAATGATTAAAATAAATATTTAGAAGTGAGTTTTTCTTGAAAGGTATTATTCGGCACGTTAAGGCAAGTGCGTTACCTAATTCACTTTCCTTCCCATACTACCTTATACCCACAGTGGTCGCCCCTCCAGCTAAGAAGAGAAGGGTCGCCACCAGGCCAATTGAAATTAGCATACAGAACGGAGACTGCAAGCCGTCTGAAGGACAAAAGAACAACTTCCATATAAAAGTAATCTACCATCCGTTAGAATCAGCATTTGTTGTCTCCTGTATTCAAATTACACAACAGGTTGTAGATAAATTCAAGGTGTTATATGAATCAGGTACAATACCATATCATATGTCGCGAATTTTGTTGTTTTGCAGATAGTATCATCTACAGTTTATAATAATAGGTATATATATATATATTTAATTAAATATGTACTGCAAAATAAAAGGGAGATTGCGAGGCAATGTACATGGGCTCGTTATCTATTCAGACATTGAATATCGGAGGAGAAGAAATTGTTCCTATAAATTTAAGTATGTGTCTTTAGACTAGTGTAACTACTCCCTAATGGTAACCATGAGACGAGGCATGTTGTGGTTGATGGGATCCATAGTGATGGGTGCCGCCTTTTTTGAAGCATCGCCTTTTTAAGGAGTCCCGGTTACTGGTACGGCTGATGCTCATGATGGAGTTAGCTGAGTATACAACTTTATGTGTTCTACTGATTATGTGCAGTATCCCCTCCATACCAGACTGTAATGTAACCAATAATATTGTTTCTATATATCGATTTCTTTCGATTACCTTCGGCACAACTCCGGAAGTCTTTTCCAATCACTTAGAAATTATGAGGATTTTCTTCATCCAGAGGATGGTGAATCTGTGAAATTCATTACAGGCCGCTGTGGAGGCGAGATTAAGCGTTTGTTGATTAGTAAGGATGTCAACAGTTGCGAATATAGTTGAGGGGAATAGTGAAGCAGCGACCATGGAATAGCAGAGCAGACTTGGTGGGCTGAATTATCCTTTGTCTTATGATCTTGCGTTCTAGTCTTCCACTCGTTCTAAAAATTCTAACCTCGGATCTGTATACTAGCCTATCGAAGTGGCTGCCGACTCACCACAGGAACATTCTATTCGTTCCAACTAGCCCAGCTGGTACTTAACCTCCGAATGGTATCTTACCGTGTGTTTCCACTTCTACCTTCTACTCTAGCCTGCCCCAATGCTGATGCCGAAAACTTTAAGGATCCTTACTGCAATACTTCTTTCAAGGGTGGACAAGGGGGTCTCTGATTATCCTTCGGGTGCGAGACACCGGCTTTCAGTAGGTGTCGATCTGTCTCAAATATCCTTGACGCATTATATTGTGACAGTAGCTCCTGACTCCAGAGACCCAAGTTGGATTTCGCTCTCGGACGTCCTCTATGTGAAGCCTACACGCTTCTCCGTGCTCACGAGAGCTTCCACCAGATATTCCTGCTGCATCACAGCAAGTAAAGACTTGCTGGTAACTATATGGCAACAAATAAAAAATCAAAGGAATCTGATATCCATATAGCAGCGGTCAAGTGAAGACGATACAAAGGTCAGAAGTTGGGCATAGGGTTTCCCGAGAACTAATTTGGCCAATAACAAATTCGAGCTTGAGGATTATCAGAGCTTGGAGGGATGTCATAGAAAACTATCTGACTGGTCACTTTCCTTTGATCTTTGTGTCAGGGGCCTTAACTGTTATACAATATGTCATGAAAGTTTATCGTAATGAATATCTATATTATTATCACATACACCGAGATACAGTGAAACGTTGTGTATGTTTGCCGTACAGAAAGAATATTCCACACATATAACAACGAGATAGTACGAAATGAGAAAATGATGAATGAAGTATTGCAGTTACAGAGAAGGCGCAGTGCCGGTATATCATAAGGTACAAGAGTAATGATGATGTCTATTCAAATAGGAATCGATCAAAAACTGAGAACAGTCCAACAAAGTGCCTGTCATGCTGCGCCGATCTTTTAACCTATTTCAAGATCAATCTAACCCTTCCCTCCTACATAGTCCTCTATTTTCCTTTCATCTATGTGCCTATCTAAGAATCATTTAAATCTTACACGAGGTCCGTTCACACGTCTCATGAGGTATATATCCGGGCTACAGCAGCTACTTGGTTTGAGTTTGATATTTAGCTAACGTTTGAGGTGGGTAAAGGAGAATCGGAATATACAGGATCGCGCATACTCTGAAGTCGTCCACCTGTCACAGGTAGATAACAAGTTAAGCGTGCACAGCTCTGGGAGGCGATACATTGGCCTGGAGAAAGGAATGGTTAGATGATCGAGTCGGAGTGAACTGGTCAATTTCAGGCCTGAACTACTTATAGTATGTCTATTGATAAGTTGAATGAATGAACCCGTGATTTGTAAAGGAATTTCCGGAATATAAACATTTTAGGGAATACTGTACAGGAGGCGATTTGGAAATTTATACCTACCGTACCAGTTAGCGCAATGTTTTACAGCGGCGTCTGCACGAATGGTATTCAATTCCCGCCACTGTCTGTAAGAAGATCTACATAATCCCCTTGCCTCAGTGGGTTGTTTTTTTGCTTTTTTTGGTGGTCCAGTTATCACTCATATTCATAGGACGTACGGGTCTGCATTAGTGAGTGACGGGCATGATATGCTGCCGTCGAAATCGTGATATCACTTGCGGGCGGCCCGCAGCCCACCTACTTATTTGATTTGACATCGATGCACATGTAACAATTAAATCTTATTTATCTAAAATCCATTGGGAAACGTGCATCGGCAGGCGATTGTCTTCCTTCTGTATTTCGATTAATTGTCAGTCTTCGCTATTTATTTTTCTTTCACAAATTCTATTGTACTTCTTTATTTTCTTGTGAATGCCTAAAGAAAACGAATCTCAGGGTAGTAGCATACAGTGACATATACGTAGTTTGATAATAAATATACTTCGAACTTTGAGTAAATAAGAATGAAGTGATAAAAATGAAAAGTCAATTATAATAAATATGATTCTGATTCTGAGCATTTCCCTCAACAGAGTGGTCAACCCAAGAGAAACCACTTTAAAGAAATTTGTGAGCGATGATAAAAGGAGTGAGGGGAAGGTTTTCACCCGGTGAGCGGTAACAGTCTCAGTGAACGGTGGGGGTAAAAGCTCTAACTATATTGCGATTATCATCACTTTGCTTTATCAGTGTTTGGATGCGACAGAAGAGCGGTCAGGGACACGGAGGCAGTGCTGGATGGTGTGATTAAGTTGGGTACTAGGCATAAACACAATGAAGCGAATGGCCTCGCGTCATAAATCTGACAAGAATACTGGTTTCTACGATATATTTCTAAGTGGAGACACTGTCCCTGATCAGAGCTCCAATGGCGCAGTTGTAGAGGACACGGCTGAGCCAATTATCCGCCTGAATCTGGAAGCAGCTTCTAACACTGTAGCTCCTATCGAGGTCAGAAATCGACAGGAGCGGAGAGACCTTCGCTAACATTTCCCCATATGCTCCAGCGGATGCGCAGAGAATGGGAAGACACGCCTCCCACCAAACATATCAAAGTCACAAATTCCATCCGGGAAATTTTATCCGCTGTCTGCCTTAACAGGAATATCGTGGGAGGTTCAGCTGAATGCCGAAAATAATTGGCCAGTTTTAATAAAGTTTTCAAAAACAGACTATTCCATCCATCATCCAGCTAGCGTTCAATTACATATCTGTAGTAATCCATATTCACAACTTCCTCCTTGTAATCTGTTTGTCATACTTCTTCTAAGAAACTTCGGTAGTACCTGCATCGCTACACACTCAAGCAATGTGATCGTAAGGCCGTTTGGAGAGCCCGTTCTAAATCTCCTGCCGCTTATCTTGAATCTAATCCCTCTGTTAAATGTTCCCAGACAGTGTAGCGGTCAGCGAATCGCTATTATAGTCTAGGGTGTTGGAGTCTGGAGATCCATCCCGGCGTCCAATGTAGAGGTGTCTACGTCCTCTCCGTGAAACGTCATTCCCTGTAGAAAGTGTGGGTTTTCTCCGGATGCGTTGATTTCTTCCACAGGCCAAATACCTAACGGTTAATAGCTTTATTGGTCATTGCGTATTGTCCCGTGACTAGACAAAGGTTATCTCGGTGGGTTGCTGACTGCGCGGCTCGAAGGTCCGGAAGGGCGTCATCCCGAAATAAAATAAATAACAATAAATATCTTTCATATCTATATCTCTTCAAATTGCTACACTTTTCTTATCAGCTTAGCCTTTCCACCCTAAGGAAAAGAAACGCAACCTACATAAAGGCGCCTCGCTCCCGGGCGACATCGTTGCAGGGAAGCAGACAATTTGGCTCATCACATCCATACCGACCACAGGGCACTCATTTAATCCCATCTTCCTACGCTTCGCGAAGATCCTTTGTCCGATTAGCCTTCAAAAATTCATTACCTCACAATTATCTGAGAGAACGTTCATAGAACATTTCACAAAACCGGCAGTTTCATCCCTTGGCGAAAACTACCCTTCATGCTACCCGTTATTTCACTATTCTTCGTCTTCTCCATTCATTACTGGTCTTGCTTCTTTACTGGAAATCTAAACAGCTCACGAATTTTACAAATAGCAATGTCTACAGCACCTATTATTGGAAAACAACCTAGTAACAGGGATCCAATCCTCCCAAGACACTTGCTGTGTCATGGTCCCTTCTGGCACCTGGCTGTCTTACTCAGGATTGTGCCTGTAACACCTCGTTTAATTCCCAATCTATTCCCAGGTTCCAAAACTTACTAACACCTGCACTTCATCAACAAGAGTAGTATAAGAATCCTGTGACAAGTACTAAAAGGTGCCAGTCGGTTGGTCGACTCGTGTACGAATAACCTCACTCCATGGTGTTTCACACTATCAGTTTTAAGTCGAGCCTTGTCTCGGAATTATCTACCAAGACCAAAACTCCGATTAAACCCCCCCCCCCCCCCTTGGAACCCTTCCCACGCTCGCTACGACGGCAGCGCCTCCCTCCTCAGGCTCCGCGCCCGTGTTCAGCCCCTGGGTTCGTTCCACTGCAATAGAACGAACTCTCCATGATGTATCCAGCAGACACGGATTCCGTGCAAGAGGCCTTCACCAGCCAGGACTACCTGTTGGGCGCCCACGACCAACTACTTCGGGAGATCACAGACAACCTTCGGACGCTAACCATGAATGTGCAGAAGGTCAGTGAACGAATGGGCCGGTTCTCCGCTTTTGCCTCCCCATCCCCTGCAAAAACCCCAGCTACCCAAACCGCGCAGCTCGGGATGGCTTCTCCCTCGGGAGTCCGCAACCCCATCCCCTCCAAAACTGTCTATGCCCGAACCTGAACACTACGCCGGGGACCTAGGCAGGTACCGGGCCTTCCTGCTGTAATGCTCCCTGGTTTTCGAGCTGCAGCTACGTACCTACGCTTCCGACAAATCAGAGATTGCGTACATCATGGGGCTGCTACGAGGCTTGGCTTGGGCAACCACAGTGTGGGATAACCGGCCGAAATTTTGTTCCTCTTCCTCCTCCTTTATCGCAGAAATGAAGAAGGTTTTCGAATAATCCACTCGCGGCAAGGACGACGCAAGACGGCTACTTACTCTTCGTCAGGCTTCGCAAAGTGTAGCCAACTGTAGCCCCGTATTGCGTTCCGGACATTGGCCGCAGACTCCGGGTAGAATGACGAGGCCCTACCAGAGGTGTTTCGACAGGGCCTCTCGGATCAGATAAAGGATGATTTGGCCGCGAGGGACGACACGGACTGTCTGGACTCACTGATCTCGCTAGCCATCCGATTAGATTATCGACTTCGAGAACGTCTGAGAGAAAAGACCGGTTACCTTACCTTCTCCAACTAGCCCTAACCTCTCTGCCACTGCCGTTCCTCGCAGAGCTTCCGCTCCTACTGTTCTGGTGGGTCCGACGACACTTAAGGACACTCCTCTCAACACACCAGACTCGGATGCAGGTCCCGGTAACCGTGAGTTACCAACGACAGTCCCTGTCCCTATCCACTTTTGTGGATTCTGGTGCTGAGGGCAACCTGCTGGACGAAGAGATAGCCACCCAGGCTCGAATACATCGCGATCCGTTAACCACTCCCCTGGAAGCCCGGGCCCTGGACGGAAAACTGCTGGCTCCGGTGACCCATTGTACGCCGCCCCTGACGTTGACTCCATCTGGCAACCATCGGGAGGAAGTACGAGTCAGCCTCATTCAGTCACCTCAAGCCCCGGTAGTCCGAGGGTACCCAAGGCTGACCCAATACAATCCCCGTATTGACTGGTCTACCGAGAGGATAGCCGAATGGAGCTCGTCCTGCCGTACCAACTGTGAACCCCTTGACTTGTCCCGCGTCCCCAAGGAGTACAAATAGTTAGGACAGGTGTTCAGTAAACAGTGGGCCCTTTCCCTGCCTCCGCATCGCCCATACGATTGTGCAATCGACCATCTCCCCGGGGACACGCTACCCACCAGTCGCCTATTTAATTTGTCCCGGCCAGAGAACAAAGCAATGGAAAGTTACATCAGTGAATATCTCGCAGCGGGCATTATTCGACCCTTATCGTCCCCGGTGGGCGCAGGGTTCTTCTTTGTGGGGAAGAGGGATGGCTCTCTCCGTCCCTGCATCGACTACCGAAGTCTAAACGATCTAACCATTAAGAACAGGTACCCACTTACACTTATAAGTTCTGCGTTCGAGCCACTTCATGGAGCCACCATCTTCTCGAAGTTGGACCTCCGAAACGCATACCATTTGGTCCGCAAAAGAGAGGGGGACGAGTGGAAGACGGCTTTCAATACCCCTTTAGGCCATTTCGAGTACTTAGTCATGACTTTTGGCCTCACCAATGCCCCCGACGTTTTTCAAGCCTTGATTAACGATGTACTAATAGACTTCATTAACCGCTTCGTGTCTGTCTACATGGATGACATCCTGATCTTTTCCAGCAGTCCCCAGCAACACATGCAATATGTGCGTCAAGTCCTGCAGACGCTAGGGGAGAATAAATTATTCGGAAAGGCGGAGAAATGCGAGTTCCACGTCCCTTCGGTCAGCTTCCTACGGTATATCATCGAGAGGGGACAGGTGAGAGCTGATCCCGAGAAGATCCGGGCTGTGACGGAGTGGCCCAAACCCTCGGACCGCAAGCAACTCCAACGGTTCCCGGGGTTTGCGAACTTCTATCACTGGTGCATCAGAATCTACAGTCAGGTGGCGGCCCCCCTTACCCGGCTTACCTCACCTACCACACCTTGCTGCTAGGACTCCGAAGATGACTCAGCATTCACCAACCTGAAGAGGCGTTTCACCACTGCCCCCATCCTGGTTCATCCGGACCCATCCCGTCAATTCATCGTGGAGGTGGCCGCCTCCGAATCCGGGGTAGGAGCGGTCCTATCCCAACGGGCAAGTTCGGACGAAAAGCTTCACCCCTGCGCCTCCTACTCTCGCCGAGCGGAATTACGACGTGGGGAATCGGGAACTACTGGCGGTCAAACTAGCGCTGGAAGAATGGAGGCACTGGTTGGAGGGGGCAGAACACCCGTTTGTGGTATGGACAGATCATAAGAACCTGGAGTATGTTCAGAACGCCAAGCGGTTGAACTCCCGCCAGGCCCGTTGGGCATTGTTTATTGGACGGATCCAGTTTACCCTCACATACTGTCCAGGATCCAAGAACGGGAAGCCGGACGCGCTTTTCCGCCAGCTTGACTCCAAGGAGGACACCTCCAGTCCCGAGACGATCCTCCCTCCAACCTGCGTGGTGGCCACCCTCTCTTGGGAGATTGAGGCGAAAGTAAAGGAAACCGAGCGGGACGACCCCGATCCTGGAAGTGGACTCAGCGATCGCCTGTACGTGCCCGCCTCCGTCAGGCCTCAGGCCCTCCAATGGGGGCACACATCCCGGTTTGCCTGCCACACCGGGAGTGATCGGACCCTGGCTCTCCTGAGGAGGTACTTTTGGTGGCCGTCCATGGAGGGGAACACCCGCTCTTATGTTTCGGCTTGTCCCATCTGTGCCCGGGGAAAGTCCTCTCATTGTCCACCGGCGGGTCTACTTCGTCCTCTGCCTGTCCCTGGTCGTCCCTGGTCACACATCGCCCTAGTCTTCGTCACCGGTCTACCCCCCTTCCCGCGGAAACACAACTGTCCTCACCGTGGTAGATCGATTCTCCAAGGCGGTGCCCTAAACTCCAATTCTCTCAAGAAACCACAGGTGTTCTCGTCCGCCAAGTCTTCCGCCTCCACGGAATCCTTGCGGACATCATCTCCGATCGAGTTCCCTAGTTCGTCTACAGGTCAACCAAGACCTGGAGGCGATGTTACGTTTTGTAACGGCAAACCGCCCGTCAACCTGGAGCGACCATCTCTCGTAGGTTGAGTACGCCCACAATTCCCTGGTGAGCTCTGCCATTGGAAGGTCCCCGTTCGAGTGCTCTCTTGATTACCAACCTCCGCTGTTCCCCGCACAGGAAGAAGAGATCGCGGTACCGTCGATTCGGGACCATGTTGATCGGTGCCGGAAGATTTGGGAGGAAACTGGCACGACCCTACTCAGATCAACAGACCGGAATAAGAAAACGTCCGACCGACACCGGACTCCAGCACCGGAGTACCAACCGGGGCAGATGGTGTGGCTTTCCTCCAGGGACATCCCGCTCAAATGCGAACATAGGAAACCCGCATCCTGGGACCATTCACTGTCGAAAGGATTATAAATCCCACAGTGGTCCACCTCACGCTGCTAAAGTCCATGCGTATTCACCCAAACTTTCATGTGTCTCCGTTAAAACCATTCTCCATCAGCCCATTGCGTCCGGCAGCTGAGACTCCCCCCCCCCCACTCCCACTCCCACCGCCCGGCTCATCGACAACCATCTGGCATACACCCTCCGACGACTACTAGATGTGCGTCGTCGGGGCAGGGGCTTCCAATACCTCGTGGACTGGGAAGGGTACGGTCCTGAAGAGCGTTCCTGGGTCCCCCGCTCCTTTATCCGAGACATTTCCCTCATTCAGGACTTCCATTGGGACTATCCAGACAGGCCTGGAAGATCGCCGGGAGGCTCCCATTTGTGGGGGGGGGGGGCGGGTACTGCCATGGTCCCTTCTGGCACCTGGCTCTCTTACTCGGGAATTGGGCCTTTAACACCTCGTTTAGTACCCAATCTATTTCCAGGTTCCAATAATTACGAACACCCGCACTCTATCAACCAGAGTAGTATAAGAATCCTGTGAACAACTACAAAAAGGTGCCAGTTCGTTGGTCCACTCGTGTACGAGTAACCTCACTCAATGGTATTTAGGACTATCAGTTTTATGTTTAGCCTTGTCCCGAAATTATCTACCAAGACCAAGATTCCGGGTAAAACCCCCCTTGGAACCCTTCCCACGCTCGCTATGACGGCAGCGTCTCCCTCCTCGGCCCCCGAGCCCATGTTCAGCACTCGGGTTCGTTCCACCGCCACGGCCTTGCAATATGTTGCCAGTCTAATGTCGGATTGTTTGTCAAATTTCTCTGGATCTCTGACCTTTTCGACCAGTCCATGTCCATATGGGACCTTAAGAGAGGCTGCGCTGAAGCCCATGTAAGATATATTTTAATTGTTCTGTTCTTTTTGTTAGGCTCAGCTACTCCAAAAATTTCAATCAGATTGTTCAGACAGAATCAGCTATTGACACAACCAGCTTAGACCTATCGATCCAAGAGATTAATAATAAAGTCTTTGAGAATTTACTATTTTCAGATCCCTACCACTGATATTCGACTTACAGGATGTAATTGACAGTGTCTTCGCTGCTACTCCAAATACTGCCTCCAGAAACATCTCATGTGCCGAGCGACTATTCACAATATCTCACTTAAAACACCAGCAATATCACAGTTTGCTTGCCATGGATTATCCCTTTTAAAGCCGCCAAGGTATCGAACACTTTGTCTTCATGTATTAGGATTTACACCAGAACTTCTCCTTTCCCTTTCATGAAATGTCCAATTTCAAGGTGCGCTTCCTTTGTGAATTCTGATGAAACGTGCTCATTTAGGACCTCGCCAATACCTTCTGGCACCATAGACAGATTGTTACCGTTGGTCGTAATGGATTCTGTTCTTTTTTTGGAATGTCCTTCGAACTTAATACTCTTTTAGGACGTCCGCGGGTTAACATTTATATGATTGTCAATGAGATTTCCTGACCATTTCCGAATCTGTTTGTTTTTTCAGCCCTTCCCTGTGCGTTTTATACCGTGAAACGGTCATCTTCGCTCGTCGTTAACTCTCTATACATGCCACGTGTTTTATTTTTTTTCTTTATCCAATACTAAGTCATCTGTAACTTCGATAGTTCTCTAAGATGATGACCATATTGTTTTACCATTAGAGGAAGATGTTCGCCCTGAGCACTTGCTGTTTCTCCATCCATACACATACAGACTTGGCAGAAAGCGGGTGCTCCCATTCAACGCTAATCAGGTCCTGCCTAATGTTAACGAACTTGGATTTCATCCAATTTAAGATTTTTATTTCTGTTTCATGCGAACTTTTATTTTGCAAATCCACTTGAGATATATGGAGTTGTAATTACTATTCAAAAACCGATTCCCCACTGCAGAGTCTTCAACCTGATTGTCCAGAAGGTGTTGAATCTGCGGAACACATTACCAAATGTAGCTATGGAGGTGAAGTCGTTGGATGCATTCAAAGCGGCGATTGATAGCTTCTTAATTAATAAGGGCGTCAAAGGTTACAGGGAGAAAGCAGGAGAATGAATTTGAGATGGAAAAATAATCAGACCTGAATGGAATGACAGAATAGATACGCTGAGCCAAATGGCCTGATCCTACTCCGATGTAGTATGGTCAGATAATCAGCTTCATACGGTCCAGTGGTATTCCTAACTGCTTAGTTAAAAACCTCTTTTTGCCTCATCTTAAAAATCGTATTGAGCCTTTAATGATGAGGCAGGAAATATTCGGGACTGTCGAAGAAATAAAGTTGGTGAATCCCCTCTGCATCCACTCCAGCACAATCGCACCCTTGCTATAGTTTAAAGTCCAGAATTTGCACACGCTACTCCAGTATTGGCCCGGTTAATGTGTTCCCAAATTGAATATGTTGTACGTGCTTCTATTCTATTCCACGGCACTTGAACACAAGTATTTGGTATGTTTTTTGCACCATCTTGTTTCCGTGGTTCCTTGGTTTCTGACTTTCCTTGTGGATGTTCCGAGCTTCCAAAACATATTGCCTTAAATTTCTCAGGGTGACCTTTCATCTACCATGGTTCTGACCACATTTTATGGAAGGCACAGTAGCGTAGCGCAAGGCTTTTCAGAGCCAACTGTGAGATAGCGGGTTCAACCCCTGTAAAGAGTATGTACGTGAGCGCATAGATTTCCTCCGGGTGTTTCGGTTTCCTCACACATTCTAAGGACATACGAGGTAACTGGTAATTGAGCGGCGTGGACTGGAACCATTGGAAGAACCTGTACAGTGAGGTATTTGTAAATTAAATTAAACTCATCAGTACCGCTCTACAGCTGAAAACTAATCTTCTCGCTATCGACGGCAAAAAGATTACCGTCTCATTGATGAACCTAATAATTACACCGTCTTCATACACTCTGGTCACAACAATCTCCTTCCTGGAAAGTCCTAAGCCTGGCTGCAAAAAGTGGTCGGCTGGATGTGGGGCGAGCAACCCCATCCCGTAAAACTCCAGTGAAACAGAACCGGCGCTTCTGCCCAGAAGGGGTGATGGGCTTAATAAGAAAAAAAGGGTTCTAGTATCTGTAGATATGATTGAACTTGTTTCCAAAGGTTACCGGTGACCATTAGTTTGGATCCATTGCCGAATTCCACGTAGAGATGGTGTGCGCAGAGTAGATCCCGGAATCAATTTGCTGCATGTTTTCAGTCATTAGGGAGCAACTGATAGACACTTCGTCTACCTACTCCGTGAACCTTCCCTGCGAATCCACGATTTGGCCCACTCTGTAAATGAACCGCCAATGACTTAGGTCGCTCTGTTTATTCCAGTATACTAAAGCAAACACGCCAAGGTCCCGGCTACAATTCAGTGAGGCCCGACTCCCGACATGGATGGTTTGATTCGGTGGAGAGCGGAACAAGGCGGTCTAAGACACACACAGTGAGGAGAAAGAGGTTTCTGCACAGACTGCCGTCCTGATGGCTCGACGTTATTAAGGATAAAATTCAGATGAATATTGGAAGCCCCGATGTGCAGTTGAGAAGAACCACAAGAGTGCGTTTAACTTTTCCGCCAGCGTATTATCGACCCCAATTGAATACACTTCAACCTGATCGCTTAAGTATGAGTAACCTTGAACCAGTGTGCGCTTGTGAATTTGACTATGATCTGATCAACAATTGAATCTGTCTCACCTTCATTTGGGGCCGTTTTCATGTGCTAAAGACGATGATAATTTGCATTTTTTTTAAAGTGAGGCCTTTCACCCATTCCCAACAGCTAGCCCTGATTTCAAACCATGGATGCTTGGTATTACTTTTAGGAGCTTATCCTATCACAGGTAACATGGCTTGACCTCACCCCATCCATCTTTTCTTTTGTAAAGTACCTCTTCGGAACACAGAAAGAGGAGTAGGCTCAGATTGAACAATTAGTTGCACTACCCGCTGCCCATTCCCTTAGTTCTATCCAAATCCTGTTCGTAAAAAATCCATTGGACACCCCTCCATTTATTGCATTCCCCGGTGGGGTAAGAAGTTTACCGCACCTTCCCTCTCGAATAATCTACCTTCCTAATTCTACCCTCTCGGATTATCAAACATCGGTTGTTAAACAAAACGAAGAACTTAGAACATAGAACTTCACAGCACAATGGCATGACCTTTGACCCGCAATGTTGTGCCGAACCTATTGAATTAATAATGAATGGTCACCTAATCGCTTTTGTCAACGTACTATCCAGTTTCCTCACGTCCATGCGCCGATTTAAACTTCCTTTAAAAGTCTCAAATGTGTCTGCCTCTACCATCACTCTTGCCCGTTCCAGACACCCAGCATTCTCTGTGGGAAAACCCTGCCCCTCATATATCCTTTGAATTTACCCCTTTTCATCTTGAATTTTTCAAACCTTATTATTTAATCAGAATATCTTCTGAAATCCCTCTAAATTAGCTGCTAACCTCTTCTCCGCTCTAAATTCGGGTCGTTCTCCTTGCAGTAGGTAAGAGAGCGCAAAATGCGCGAAGCGTCTTATTGTTCGTGACCGAGTTAAACCGTAGATGTTAATTATAGAGAGGTGTTCATCGATTTGTAAGGTCCCTGCAAAGTAGGGGTGAGATCCTTTGTAATTGATGAAAAGCAAGTGCAATGCTTATTAATACATGTTCGGTTCTATTGTAAACAGGCAGAGGAGCGCTGCGGGTTTCCTGTTTACGCGGGACCAAGTATATACAGATGGAACTTGGTTTACAAACACATAAAAATGCACGTCTACTCTTTGCGGTCAGATCACACTTGGAGTACTGTACTCTCATTGGGCCAGGAAGCCTTTTTCCAGAGAGGAAAGGAGAGTAGGTGGTGGGGGCGGCCCCTCATCGGGCTTAATTTTAAATTTGAGTGTGCTCGATAAGGTCGAGAGCTGATATACTCTAAATGGCGATGGCTGTGTTGGAAGCAGGCGTGCGCGACAGCGACGGATATTTAAACTAGAGTTATTCACTGAAAATATAAAGGCAAGAACATAATGCTGAGGCTTTTTTGCTCATTGGTCAAACCGCACTTCGAGTATTGTGAGCGGATTTCAGCCCCCATATTTATGAAAGAATACATTAGCATTGCAGATAGTCCAGAGGAGGCTTACAGGAATGATCGCATTAGTACAACGGTTAACGTATGAGGAGTGTTGACGACTCGGGGCATCTACTCGCTGGAGTGTTAATGAATGAGGGGTGATCTCACAAAAACCTATCGAATATTGAAAGGCAAAGAAAGGATGAATGTGGAGAGGAGGTTTCGAAGAGTGGGACAGTTTAGACCCAGCGGGCGCAGCCTCAGAAGAGTGGAATGCCCCTTTAGTACAGAAATGAGGGGAGATTTCTCCAGCCAGAGGGTTGTGAAGCTTCGGAATATATTGACACAGGCGGCAGCGGAGGCCAGGTCATTGGGTATATTTGAAGAGGAGCTTGATGGATTGTTGATTACTTGCAAGGTTGTTAAATACACAGTGGATGTTCTTGTAATGAATGTTGTGGTGATGAAAAGGCACCACCGACTATTTACACAGAAAGCTCCCACAAGCCGGCTATGTAATGGTGACTAGACTGGATGGATGGATAATGGCTCCAAGTGCGTGAAGCAAACACCTTATCTTGTGTTCAGAGGAGTAGCAAAGCATAGTCGGCCTTGAGGCTAACTTCTCGCCTGAACAGGGCACAAAAGGTAGAGGGGATCTCTTTCTTCTCACCATTTGTAAAGAAATTTAAGTGAAGGAGAAGCTTCGTACGCAGGTTAAGGAGGTTAAGGAGGAAGGAGTGACGTGCAATGTTGATGTGGGTGAACGGAGAAGGCTGGTGTATTGATGGGACGCAAAACAGAGTTATATTTTCACTGTCCCTCGGTACATTAACAGACCAACAACATTGATTGTTTGATTGCACTAATCGGTTCTATTATCTTGGTCGTAAACACAACACATGTATAAATACATACATACGCGCACACACACACAAATAAGTACCACAAAAATAACAGACAGTACACTGTATGCAGTAAAACAATTTAGCTTTATAATTCTTATATCGCCTGAACGGTTAGAAAAGGAAAAAAAAAGGAAAATAAAGAAAAGGGTCCATTTTTAGTTGGAGCTCATGGTTCCCGTTCGCCAATCCTCCTTCAATCTCCCTGGGCTTCGACGAATCATGGCTCCGCTCCGGGTCACGTTCTACAAATAATTCTTTCCGGCGTCTTCTCCATTTATCTCCCACCGAACAGAAGACCCAACTCACACTGGTGTCAGGCACACAACACATAAACACACTCCATTGATTGGACGGCTCACATTCCAAAGTAGCCGTTATCTCTCACCATAACCCAAACGCTACTTTTACAGAAAAACCATTACGGTAGCAGTGAAAATTTACCCAGATTGTTACACTAAAAATAGAGATAATCGGAAAGGGTGAAAGAGTAAATATTTAAGGGGAACCTGAAGGGAACTTCTTCTCTTGGAAGGTGCTGAGACCGTGGAATCAGATTCCAGCGGAAGTGGTGAATGCGGGTTTGATTTGAAGCTATAAGACAGGTTTGGAACAATGTACATGGATGGAAAGAGTGTGGAACGCTGTTATATTGGTGTAAATCGATGGGGATCGATGGGGACTGGCCAGAATAATAATTCACAAACACGTGAAAATCTGCAGATGCTTGAAAGCCAAAGCAACATACTCGGAATGCTCTAGGAACTCGGCAGGTCAGGTAGCATCTATGGAGAGGAGTAAACTGTTCATGTCTCAGGCCGAGACTTCTTTTCAGGACTGGAATTTATTTCAAAACACTGAATAATCAATAACCTATCAATTTTGCTTTAAACATACCCTATGATATGGCCTCGACAGCCGTCTGTGTTGATTAATTCCATAGATTTTTTGCTGTACAATTTCCCCTTCATGTCCCTTCTAAAGGTCTATTTCGAGGCTGTGGTACTGGACTCCCCTACTATAGGACACATCCTTTCCAGCTCGACTCTATCTCGGCCTTTCGGGCCAATTGTAGAAAATACCGTTCTCAGCCCAAAACTACAGAATGTTGTGACAGAATATTTCACAAACGGAAGTGTCCCAAAGTTGCTTCACCGTGGAATTATCAGATGGCTGTGGACTTAGTCTGCAGTTCATGTCCCATATGTTTTGTTAACATTTGTTTTTTGTGCAATTTGCCGCGGAGTTAGCTGTGGCCTGCAGTATCAGCACAGTGCTGAACTAAACTGACTCACTGGCAGTTTCTCCAAGACCATGTCAGGAACTCTGCGATTTAATGTTTAATATTCTTTATGTTATTTGATCCCTTTTAATTGAGCTTCTGATTAAGTCTACAAAACCCGAATGTCAGCCAGAGTTTACGGTGCGATTTCATCCGGGCATTCCGATTTCCTCCAACGTTCCCAAGCATATAGATAAAGTAAGTACATTTTGTGGCCAGAAGTGGGCAGGGTGCCGAACACGATAATCACTGATTTGTTTTAACTCAACAGACGCATTTCACTGTATGTTTCGTTGTACATGTGCCACATAAATCTAATCCTCTAATCTTTAATGTGTTTTAATGTTTTTATAGTGTTTAGACGTGATTGCCTGATCCAGCGTTTTCAACGATATCCTAAACTGTTAAAATTTTGAATCATTCCAAATAAACAGATGAGAACTTTGTGTACCTGACTGTTCATTTGATTCCCATCTTATGGACAGCATTTGTTTTCTGATACCGCGCACGTTGCTCTGTACGATTCATAAAATCAGTAATTAATAGGGTAATTAATGGTCAGTGTAATTCCCGACACAGAGTAGCACCACTGGCCAACATAGCCTCTTCATTAATGACGAAGTGGGGTTTCTGCACAAAACTTTGGAGGAATTCAGCAAGTCAGGCAGGATCTTTGCAACAGAATAATGAGTGTACGTTTAGGGCCAAGACTATTGTCCAGTCCTGAAGAAGAGGCTCAACTCGAAATGTTGACTTTATATTAATTTCCATCGACGCTGTCAAGCCTACTGAATTCCTCCTGCAATATGCGTGTGTTGCTTTGGATTTCCAGCAGCTATATAATCTCTTGTGTTATACTATCATGGCTTAATGAGTTCTCCCAGATCACACTCCGAACTTCTCACTCTTCTTTCACGGTACAGCAACTCTGTCCCATGCGACAGCCACAGGACAGTCTGGTCTTATCCACTAGGTTCAAGAATAGTTATTATCCTTCAGCCATTAGAGTCCTGAAACTGTCCTGTCCGGTCCGTGAAGTCTGCGTTCCGGTTCACGGTCCAGTCCGTGAATTCCAGACTCCGGATCTTCCGGCTGACCCTTGTTTAATTTGGGCTTCATCATAGGCACCTGATTCTAGTCTTGCGCCGGGAGTTACGTGCCCTGGGTTCGAGTGTATGTGCTGGTTCGTCTTGTCAGTATCCTGTCCTCGCTTCTGTGGGGTAAATCAGGCCGTCTTTGCCTTTACCCTGCTTTTGGAGCTGTCCCTCCCTGTCCTTGCCTTCGTTGGGTAAGACAGGCCGGCTTTGCCGTTACCCTGAGGCTGGACCGTTCGCTTCCTTTCCCCTTCTTTCAGCAACCCACGCCTGAAGCCTTGCCTGCAAACTCGCCTGCTTCCTCGCCTGTATCGCCGTCAAGTTTAGCCGCTGGAGTGAGATCGGAGCCTTGCCACGCCAACAAAAGGAACTATTTATCGCTAAGCTTGAAACTGTCTCTTTGTGTCCCCGTGTTCATTGTCTGTGTATGAGTCCCGGCCCTATGTCTTGTCTCCAAGGAGGGGTCGCGGTTCTGTGTTCAGTGTTCCCGTGCTCGAGTTCAAGGCTCAGCAGGCAGGCCGTTTGCCGCTACTCGAATGGACTGTGGTTGTTTTGTCGTCTCGTATCCAGCTCAGTAGGCAAGCCGTTTGCCGCTACTTGACTTGACTGCCGTTGTTTGTTGTTCCGTGTCCACGTCCAGTCCCAGTCCGTGTCCAAGTCTCCGAGGAGGTTCCAGTCCGTGGCCAAGCTCCACAGAGGTTCCAGTCCGAGTCGTAGCCCAGGCCCTGAATCCTGGTCTCGTCCAAGGCCAGTGTCCATGTCCAGCTACGCCTCTCCCCGCTTCTGCTTTGCTCTTCCTAGTCTGAGCTCCATGTCCTCATCCAGCTCTGGAGCCCAGCGTCCTGCTCCCACATCCAGTCCTGTTACCTTGCCACGTCCAGTCCTCGCCTGGATCCGGAGTCCAAGCCCGAGTCAAGACCAAGGTTCTAGTTCCCTGTCCAGCCTCTGGTCCAGATTCCTTGTCCAGGTTCCTAGTTCCTAATTCCTCGTCCAAGTCCCTCTTTCAGAGTCTTGTCCTAGCCCAGGCACTGGATCCTAGTCTCGTCCAGGACCTGCATTTTGTCCAGTGTAGTTTCTCCACGATTTCCCTTGCTTTTTGACACACCTGGTCCTTTCCCTAGTACTTCAATGTCTCTGTCTTGCATTTGGGTCCGTTCCCAACGCCCACGTTATGACAGAACCAGCGTAGACAACTTCATCAATCTCAACTCTGAACTTATCCTACAAGCTATAGACATTGATTGTTTGCCCGTCTGCCTTTGATTTGATTGTATTTCTCTGAACTACTGTCAATGCCTGCATGTACGAACTTTGTTAACTTTACTCCGAACGTTGCAGATATCGTCAGTCTGACTGGCGGGGAGTTCCCAGAGAATACGATAGACTGAGATGTTCAGGGAATTGTTGAGTCAGGTATTATTCCTGGAGATCCGAGTTCCCCATGTGAAGCTCATTCAGAAAGTAAGGAGGCAAGGGGTCCAAGGAGACCCTGCTTTGCGAATCCAGAATTAGCTTGCCCACAGAAGGCAAGGGATGGTTGTGATTGGGTCGTATTCTGCATGAAGGGCGGTAACCAGATCTGTTCTGGGGTCTCGCCTCCTTGTGATGTCTTTTATAAATGACTTGGATGACGGGGTAGGAGTGTCGACTGGTTTGCTGATAACACAAATTTGTGTTGTTGTGGATAGTCTTCAGGGTTGTCAAAGGTTACAGCGCGACATCAATAGGGTGCAGAACTGGGTTGGGAAGTGGCAGAGGGAGTTCAACCCAGATAAGTGTGAAGTGGTCTTCTCGGTAGGTCAAAATGAAGACTGAATATAATATTAATGGAAACACACTTGACAGTGTAAAGAATGATCAACATTTTGGTGTCCATATCCATAGGACATTCAAAGCTGCTACGCAGATTGTCAGTGTTGTTAAAAGGCGTATGGTGTGTGGCCTTCATCAACTGTGGGATTGAGTTCGTGGGGTAATGTTACAGCTATATAAGATCTTAGTTTCTAATTAGAGTACTGTGTTGAGTTCTGTTCATCTCATTTCAGAATAGACGTAGATACTCTACAGAGAATGCAGAAGGATGCTGCCTGGATTGGAGAGCATGCCTTATCAGAATAGGATGACTGAACTTGGCCTTTTTTCCTGGAGAAACAGTGGATGAGAGTTGACCTGCTAGAAGTATATGAGATTATGAGATGCATTGATCATATGGCTAGCCAGAGACTTTCTTTCCAGTGCTGAAATGGCTAATACGAGGGGGCATAGTCTTAAGGTGCTTGGAAGTGGTTACAAGGGGGGATTCAAAGGTGGACTCTTCAGAGTGCGATTATTACGTGGAACGCGCTGAGAGCAAAGCTGGCAGAGACAGATACAGTAGGGTATTTTAAGAGAATCTTTGGTAGGTATATGGAGCTTAGCAAAGTAGAGGGTTCTGAGGGAGAGAAAGTCTATACCTTTTCTAGAGTAGGTTACAATATTGTGGTCTGTAATCTGTTCGAGATTTCTATGTTTTATGTTTCTATGGATGACAGGTTTACCATGATCACATTGAATAAGGGAGTGGGAGGAGGAGGCCGAATAGTCTACTCTAGTTTCTGAGTGCTATATTGTCATGTACCCCTGCCAGACTTTTAAAACACTCCTGCTTCGGAGGTTTTGTATCTGGATAGAGAGGACCAATTGCCAGTGTTGTTTATCTGCTTATTTCAGCTTCTGAGTTTCTGAGTGGCTCCCAGCTATTGTCGTGTTAGCTTTCTGGACCTGCGTATGTGCTATGCATCCTCTCCTACATTTGTTCCATCTGAAGTGTTACCTCAAGCAAATGTGCTTAAAACTGATTCAAAGATGCACTGAAGTCATAAATTACTGAAGCTTAACAGTAAATGGGGAAATAGCAATGGAAGAGGAGGTGTACTAAGACAGTTCTGTATTCTGGCAGTAAAAGGCAGTACAGTGCCTCTTTTCCCTCAGAAGGTTGGGGAAGTTTGGGAGGGTTCCCGACCCCTAAGAATTTTCTAGAGGAACACAACTGAGAGCATCCTGACTGGCTGCATCACTGTCTGGTATGGGAAATGTACCTCCCTTAATCGCAGGACACTGCAGAGAGTCGGGTGGACAGCCCAGAGGATCTGTAACTGAACTTCCATAATCCAGGACTTTTACAGGGGCATGTGTGTTAAAAGGGCCCGTCGGATTATAGGGGACCCCAGTCACCATAACGACAATCTATTCCAGCTGCTACCATCCGGTAAACGGTACGGCAGAGTAACAACCAGGACCAACAGACACCGCATTTGTTCGTCCACCAGGCCATCAGATTGATTACCTCACGCTGATTTGAGTATAGTCTATGTTACAGTGATTGTTCTATTTATTATAAATTACAGTAATTGCACATTGCTCATTTAGACGGAGATTTAAGGTAATGATTTTTACTCCTCTTGTTTGTGAAGGATGTAACAAATAATGTCAATTCAATTCAAACTCAAATACTAATTTCTTACATTCAACCATGGACTTATCTGTAGGACAACAATCTCTCACAAATCTTCAGTGCAGCAGATGGTCATTAAGTGCCACTGGCCTCGCGGTTTAACGTATTCCAGGAATGTCAGGTTTTATCAATCAGCTCCTTAGTGTAAAGCACTTTTTAAGCTGTCCAGAATGGTGACAAGCGCCATCTAAGCCCATGTCTTCTTTTCGTTCACTTCCGTAAAATTACTTTCAATATGCATCCTCTCCGACATTTGCTCCATCTGAACTGTTACCTGAGGTAAATGTGCTTAAAACCGATTCAGAGATGCACTGAAGTCGCAAATTACTGACGTTTAGCAGCAAATGGGGAAACAGCAATGGAAGAGGAGGTGTAATAAGACAGTTCCGTATTCTGGCAGTAAGAGGCAGAACGCGCCTCTTTTACCTCAGCAGGCTGAGGACGGTTGCATCCAAGATGGCGGCGCTATGCAGCGGCATCTCCGGAGTTGATATCTGGTACTTGTTAAGAGGGGTGCCGTGCACAATCCTAATCTGATGAAAAATGGACGTGGGAGCACGGAGGAACATCTGGAAACCTGCAGGAAGTCCTTCTACGTTATGAGGTCCGGGTCTCTGCTGAGAAGAGCAGGCCCTCAGTCCTCGGGGTCATGTTGCCGGTGGCCGTTGGTGGGGTTGCCTTAATGCACTCGGCATAGGATGGTGCTCGGAGATGCTATGCCGGAGTGGATGGTTGCAGGCTCGGAGGTTCGATGGATTCGGAGTCCGCTGCGATCTGGACGTTTTCACTGTGTGCTGCGTCTGCGGGGTTGAGTCCAGCGGTGCCTTGGAGGTCCATAGCGGGGTTATTCGCTTCTGTCGCCAGCGTGGGATGACGAGTCTATCGGGACCCTGAGGACTTGTGGAAACTGTGTGGTGGTTTCTTTCGAACTTATAGTCTTTTAACATCTTTGGACTATTTTTACTTTTTCCATTGTCTGTTTTTTATGAATTATGGTATCGTGTGTGTGTTGTAACTATATGTTAACTATAACTATATTTAACTATGTAGTTTTGTGTAGGTCTTGTAGCTTTAGTTTTTGGTTTGTTGTGTGTTAGAGTTGGTCTCCTGACTTGGTGTGTCTGGTTAGACTTGTTTTGGCTGTTGGCTTTGGTGCTCCTTTCCGGGGAACACGCTAAGATGGTAGCGTGATATTAATACGCAGCAGCATCTCCGGACTCTGGATTGGGGATTGCCAAACGTTATGTGGATTTTCTGGTGTACTCTGTTTTGTCATGTGCTTTTGTGATATCATTCTGGAGGAACATTATCTCATTTTTTAACTGCATTGCATCTGCGGTTTCTAAATGACAAAACTGAAATTCAATTCAATTCAATATCTTAGGACTTGACCAATTCAGATCCTCGCGGCGGTCTACCGCCACCACATGTTCACTAGCAGTACTTCGAGCACCTGATGTTTCCAGATATCAAATATTTCTCACTTATTAAACTACTCACCCAGCAAACTGCACTTTCTAAAAGTTCGTTTCAGAAATCGCTACAGAGCTATTAAAACAAAAATGTCACACTACGTTAAAAGCTTCTTCCCTCCAGACAGTTAATCTTATCAACCAGACTAGTTAACAACGCACTCCCTTGCCTGGTCACTGCACTACACTGTAATCATTTTAAATCACTTTAACATTTTACGTTTACATCATAAAGACAGCTTGTATTTATGTTTTTATTCCTTCTTCGTACTTTAATCTCTGACCATATATTTATACAATTCATTGCACTTCACAAAATGTTCAGTTCCTCTTTTGTTGTATGTCGATCCTGTCTGATACTGTTGGAAGACTGAGGCGTAAGTGAGTGCCTATTGTGTCCGATGTTGTCTTTCAGATCGTGATAGCGACAAATTGCGGACAGTATACGCTGTAGGTATCGAATGACCACCCATTCGCAGGACACCCAGGTGTTACTAAAAGCTATAACACATTTTACGCCGTTTCGTTTGGCCCGGAATGAAGTGTGCCTTGGCTGACTATTGCCGAACCCGACCGGTATGCCAGCGCGGAGATAAACCTAATCAAGATTAACCCCTGCACATCTTCGCCCTATTTCTGTGATGGGATGGTCGTTCGAGTGAGTACTTGTGGAACCTTGTCGGAGAACCAGTTTTTGCTGACCGTAATGTGCGCGGCCACCCGTTTTCTCGAGGAGTTTTCCCTGTGTAAAGTTGCTGCGCCTGTTATAATTAAGGACTTGATGCAGTTCTTCTCCACATTCGGTCTGCCGAGAGTCATGCGGATTAATCGGGTTGTGAGATTTATGTTCACAGTGTTTGCCCAGGCTATGAACGTACTTTCAGTTCTTCACGCGTTCCCCTGTGCCTATTATCCGGATTCACAGAGCTCTTTAGAAAGATTCCATCAGGCGCTAAAGTCTAAGTTGCATGTCTGTTGTTTGGAGCACGAGGAAAACTGGGATACAAGCAATCCTTTCGTAATATTTGCTGTGCATGGCATCGTATAGGAGTCCCGCGGATTCCTCCTGCTGAAATAATCTTTGGGCATACTATTAGAGGGCCGCTTAAGCCTCTCAGATAGCAGCTATTCAGAGAGTCCCAAAGCCCGATCTAGTGGATTATGTTAGAGAATTCAGAGATCATCTCCACACTGTTTGTGCCCACACCGATAAGGCTCTGGCATCTTCGCAGGCTCAAATGAAGATGCATTACAATTTAAAAAAAAATGTCTCGCTGCTTCAGTCCTGGGAATTCGGTTCTGGCATTTCTTATCATATGTGGTTCAGCACTCCAATCTCACTTTTAGGAATTTCCCTGATTGTTCTCTAACTTTCTGAGTACCTATTCGTATTTAACACCCCTGACCGGAAGCGACAGAGTCTTGTGTTACACATCAACATGGTAAGACCATATTGCGATGGGGAACTGCTTTCGGGATTCCGTCTTCAGAGGTAGGGGCCGCCTGCTCCATTGCAGTCGCTGTCTCCAAGCCAGCTGACAGGGCGGTTGAATATGGTCTAGTACTGCGGAACGCCCCAGAGTAGTGTGCCAAATTGTAGAATTCTTCTCCATTACTCGGAGCTCCGGAGTTGGTTGTCACACCAAGATCCCTTGCAACAGTCAGATGTGTAACAATTAATTCAGGATTATCAGGCGTAGTTTAACGATGTACCTACTCGAATGAATGTGTTGGAGCATGATATTTTTGTGAATGGTGCTAAGCATCTGAAGCAGCATGCGTACCTGGTGAACCCCATTGCGTTTGATGCAGCAGGAGGCAATACCTGCTCATTCACCGGATAGCCCATCCTAGCTCTAGCTCGTGGTGCTCCCCCTCCTCCCTCCCACTGCTCTCCTGCATCCTGGTGCCCAGGAGAAATGGAATATCCGCTTCTGCACACATTATCGGAAAGTAAACGCCGTTATGGTGCCAGACTCATTTCCACTGTTGGGTATGGAGAATTACATTCACAGAGTACCTTCAGCCAATTTTGACATTAAGCTTGACCTGTGAAAAGGATATTGATAGGTCCCGCAAACTCTTCGTGCCGCTTAAATCTCTACCTCTGTTGCTGGGGACCACTTACTACACTGCTCTGCCATGGCTTTCGGAATGCGTAACGCACCCGCAACATTCCAACTACTTATGTCGCTAGTTTTTTGAGGCGATGCCTAGCTGTGAGCCGTATTTAAATAACTTCGTGGTCTATTCTGTTGACTGGCTGTCGCACATGGAGACTCTTCAGTGTGTATTCTCGCGTTTAGATGCGGCCTCGTTAACCGTTAATGGAATAAGTGTCACTTCGGGAAAGCTTAGGTCACCTATCTGTGCAAAGTCCTTCGTCGGGGGCAAGTTCGTCCAGTGACGCGAAGGTCGAAAAGATACATTTCTTCCCTGTACCAAAGTAACTACTTCGCCATAGAAAAGGAATGTCTACCTCTCCTATTTGCACTATTGCATTTCGAATTTTATGTAGTTTCTAGTTCTCCCAATTGTTGTATATTTAGATCACAATCCCATTGTCCTTCGCTTCCGTATGCAGAATCGGAACCAACGCCTTTGCGCTGGTGTACATTTTCCACCATTATAATATTGATATTCGTTGTAACAAAGGGAGCGAAAATGTATTGCTAGACATACTGTCTCGGTCCATGAGTTAGTCTAATTTTTGTTGCAAAGAGATGACAAGTTTGTTCTTCGTGGATAGTGGTGTTACGTGGTTGAGTGTGCGCTCGTGATTTTGTTTTCTGTTCTTGGACTCTACTCAGCTTTCCTTGTTTCAGTGCGCCAAGTCGCTGCCAATTTTAATTTAGAGTACAACTGGACCCACTCCTTGTCAGCACAGCTCCAATGGGGATTCGGAGCGCGCAAATTTAAAATAAAGCCGTGAAGAAGATAAGGAGAGCCGCTGCGTGAATCGACTGTTAAACAATTACTCTCGCTTCCGTATTTACAAATTTGCAGTCTTCGTGTTCTAACTTGTGTTTTTATATTATGTATCTCGGTTTTGGAATACTCTCTTGGATTTGATTGCTCTGGATCACTTCTGTAAATACGTGTAAATATTGTAAATATATTGCAAATAGAACCGCCTGTGTTTGCTTTGTACTTTTTAGGCCACAATACGTTTTTCGGGTGGGGAGACTTGCTTTTATGCTTCCCCGACAACTTTCGACAAGAGCTAACAGCGGAGCATAACACAACCAAGCAGTAATCTCTCTAACCTACCCTACGTCCATATACCTTTATCTTCCTTTCATTCATGTGCCTATCCAAATTTCTCTTAAAAGCATCTAGCACGATATCAGGCAGCGCATTCCAGACATCCACCACTCCCTGAGGAAAGCAAATTATCCCTTGCATCCCTCTTGAACCTAGTAAGTTAATCAGTTATTGTAAATTATCCTCTGATTGGGCTAGGTTTAAATCGGTGGGCCGCTGGGTGGTGCGAATCGTTGGGCGCACTCTATCTCTAAATAGATAGATAGATAGATAGATAGACTGATAGTTGGGCAGGCAGCTAGACAGGTACACACTGTAGGTAGACAGATAGATATATAGATAAGTAAATAAATATGTACATCTTAACACAGGGAGCGTGGTGAAACTTGCTACCTGTCCTCAGCACAATCTCGTTGATTTGACCCTGTCGGTTTCTTTCTGAGTGTGGAAAATAAAGTTGGACTTTCACTGTTTAACATATTCGATTTATGATAATAGATTAGTGTGTTTTAATGCGTTAAATTGCGCTTGACAGCCGCAGTATTTTCATGATATTTTATACCGTAAAAATGCTAATCGATACAATAAACCAAGTGTGGGCGTCATTTGCCAGATTTTTCATTTGATTTATATCCTCTGAACAAGATTTGTTTTGCTCTAACGCCGCTCACGTTGATCTATATACCCCAGTAAAGGAGGGATTAGTATAGGCAGTAATGGCTATTGGAAGTCCAGGAACAGGTTGACACCACACAACCAAAAGAGAAGAAGTATTAATGACGCAGTAGGATTTTTACACAATGCTGGAGGAAGTCAGCAGTGCAGGCAGAATCTAAGGAACAAAAGAAGAGTCGATTCTTCGGGCGAAGAGCCTTCACCAGTCCTAATGAAGTGTTTCGACCTGAAACGTCGACTGATTAATCTTTTCTATAGATGCTGCTTGACCTGCTGTTTTCCTGCATCATTTTGTGCTTGTTGCTCTGAATGTCCAGCATCTACAGAATCTCTTGTGTTTACGAGGTTCCTAAGTTGCCTGGGTGGTGGCAATCATGTGCCATAATTGCAACTGCAGAATCAGAACTGGATGCATCTGGGAATACAATACATAGTGAAACACACTTGTCAAATATCATCCAAATCATAATCATTGCATCTTTTGTTTGAGCCTCATTCTCCTTCAAAATAACCTGTTAAGCCTTTATCTGCTTATAAACGTGGATATGCACCCATCTATTCCGTTCTCCCAGGTACTTGTGAGATACACCGTGGAGATTGCCGGGAAGCAGCGATCTTCCTTGTACTTTCTTGGGGTATTTTAAAGATCTTTGAGAAGCACCATTTTAGCTATCCTGCCGTTCATTCCTTCCTCCTTCCTCCAATTTGCTGTTTCTCATGCGATGAATTTAAGAATTTAAAAATTGTCCATTCGATTACAATCCTGAAATTCTGGGATAGTCGGATTGAGACAGTGGGAGAGATGATGATGGTGATGATAATAATGTGTGTGTGTGTGTGTGTGTGTGTGTGTGTGTGTGTGTGTGTGTGTGTGTGTGTGTGTGTGTGTGTGTGTGTGTGTGTGTGTGTGTGTGTGTGTGTGTGTGTGTGTGTGTGTGTGTGTCGGGGGCGGAAGGGATAGGGTGAGCGTGGTGTCCGGGCGGAAAATGAGGCCGTTGGCCTTTGTGGAAAAACTAAAGCAATCAATGACCTTAGATGGAATGAATTAGCAAGGAATGGGGAAATATTTTTGCAGAGTAACATCCCCATTGGTGGTATGAATGTGGCCAACAGGCAATGAGAATGTTGACCTCCTTCACATAGGGGTGTTTGGAAATAAAGAACAGACGTGCCCACATACGATACAGAGATCGATAGGACGAAATGAGATGCCTGAGCGGATGGGACTGTAATTCTCTTTCAGGCTCCTATAAAGCACATTATCCGCTACCAATCTACTACTCCCCAAACGCACTGTGCACAGACGAGTAAAGACAGGCCACGACAAACCCACCGCTGTTTTTTTTTCTTTATCAAGAGATGTGTTACACAAGATTCATGACAACATGGGAGGGCTCTTTATATTCGAACAGCGGAAGCTCAGACGGAGTACACAGAGGACAATGCTGCAAATTATTAATTCTGAAATTATTAAACATTCTGATTGTTGCCAAAAGCGGACATTACTGCACAATTACATTGCACAGGGCGACTGCACAAACCCAATGATTATTTTACTCCATTAAATAAGAGCAAACAATCCCCGTGTGCTGCCAACTAGAACACTCTCATTGCTCACAGGCGGACGAAGAGATGGCGTTGCGCAAAGGCGATCTCAGCGAGCTGTGGCTCACTCTGCAGGAATAGCTCGAGCCCTTGTTACATGTAATGGCAGGTATCCGCATGTAACTGTTCAGCCTGTACGTCTGGTTAGTGTGTGGACACAGCACCTGTCGTCACCCCGCTCTCCGTTTCGTCTCCCTCCACGCTCCAGTGCAGTGCCACGAAGCCCGGCTTAAATCCGCTCACCACATACGACGGAGAGGCCGAACTCAAGCCTGTCTCCACCGTGGAAGGAAGGAGCAGAAGAACCGAGGACTTCCGGGACTCGCTACCCGTGTGTGAGAGAGGAGATAATAATGTTGCGGCTCTTTATCACACCTGCGAATTCTGTTAACTGGAAGCAGTGAATGCCCTGCCCTGTGGTCCCAGGATTTACCGCACCCAGATATATTGTGAAATATTCATGCTAAACACTTCCGCAGAGTTGTAGAATGTAGAGAGAAAGAGAGAAGGGTGGATGACTTGCTTGTGGTGATGTAAGTTTACCTAATTTATGTATGAACAGTATGGGGTACATACGATAACATTAGCGATAATATCAGTCAATATTTTTCCCTAGGGCAGAAATCTAAACCGAGAGGGGATTATATTTAATGAACATGTTCGATTCATTTTTATTTTTTATACAGAGTGATGGGTGCATGGACCGCGTTGCCTGAGTGGAGGAGGCAGATACGACAGGGACGTTTAAAATGCTGTTAGACGGACACAGCACATTTTTCCTCCACCACCCTCCCCCCTTTTCTGCTTTCCGCAGGGATAGCTCCCTACTCCCTTGTCCATTCACCCACCCCCATCCCTTCCCACTGACCTCCCGCCTGGCACTTACCCTTGCAAGTGCTACACCTGCCCTTACACTTCCTCCCTCACCACCATTCAGGGTCCCAGACAGTCCTTCCAGGTGAGGTGACACTTCACCTGTGAGTCAGCTGGTGTTGTATACTGCGTCCGGTGCTCCTGGTGTGGCCTTTTATATAATTGCTGAGACCCGACGCAGACTGGGACCCTTTCGCTGAACACCTACGCTCTGCCCGCCAGAGAAAGCAGGATCTCCCAGTGGCCACACATTTTAATTCCACGTCCCATTCCCATTATGATATGTCTATCCATGGCCTCCTCTACTGTCAAGATGAAGCCACACTCAGGTTGGAGGAACAATAACTTATATACCGGCTGGGTAGTCTGCAACCTGATGGCATGAACATTGACTTCTCTAATGCCCCTCCTCCCCGTCTTACCCTATCCCTGATATATTTAGTTTTTTCCCCCTCCCCTTTTTTCTCTCTCTCTCTCTCTGCCCATCACTCTGCCTGTTCTCCAACTCCCTCTGGTGTACCCCTCCCCTTTCATTCTTCCTTGACCTCCCATCCGATGATCCTCTCCCTTCTCTAGCTCTGTATCCCTTTTGCCAATCACCTTTCTGGCTCTCAGCTTCACCCCACGCCCTCCAGTCTTCTCCTATCATTTCGCATTTTCTCCTCCCCCTCCTAATTTCAAATCTCTTACTATATTTCCTATCAGTTAGTCCTGACGAAAGGTCTCGGCCCGAAACATCTACAGTGCTCCTCCCTATAGATGCTGCCTGGCCTGCTGCGTTCCACCAGAATTTGTGTGTGTTGCTAGATGGACACATGAGTGTGCAGAGAAAGAAGGTATATAGAGTATATACAGGCAGCAGGGATTGGTTTAGTTGGATAACTTAGAGGTACCACTGGGAAACAGGGCCATGAAGTGGTTCTATGTTATGATAAGATGCACTATTGACCTCACAATCTACATCCTTGTGTATTGCAGCTTATGTACTTGTACTGCACTTGCAAGACAAGCTTTTTGTTGTATCTTCCAAAATTGGCAATAATAAAACAATGCTAATGATAAATTGCACGGGGCTCACTGAGATAGATCAAAAGCGTCCAACAAAAATGTGTTCGCAATTAAAGTGATCAGTATTATGATTGTTGTGGCTGACAGTGATCAGTATTATGATTGTTGTGGCTGACTTGATGGGATGAATGGCTTCCTGTGCCAAACTGAGACAGATCGAACCACCTTCAGTGCAGATATATGATCAACCTTTCCTGGACGGCGTTTTATCCAGCTGTGGGGAATGAAAGTGACTGAAATAGGAATTGTGTATAACAGAGTGAATGAGTCACTTACACTTTATGTCCAGGACCGTGGCTGCACCGAAGATATATGCATTATCCCACATCCCACAGTAATAGACGGCGGAACAATGGGTCCCAAGCTGCCCATCATGAAGATATGACTGTTGCTGGAAGCGGTTTGTGATCCCTGCTCCTCGATATATTCCATTGCCCGTCGCATGTACTAACACCCGCCTCAGTGTCTCTCCAGGACGCTGTCGGTACCAGCTTATATGGTGACTTCCAACATTGCTGTTCTGCATCCGACACTCTGATAGGAAGGTTTGTCCAGCAGAGACAGGACTGGATATTTGGATCTGACTAAGGACTGGGGTTCTCTGGATACCTGCAGAATAGCACAATAAAACCACTGGGTGATGTGAAACTAACAGAGGGATCATCAATCATTGAATACGAGGAAAATATAAATAAGTCAGCTGTAATAACTATTTTAACAGGAAATCAGTTCCCGCACCAAGCGGACTCTCACCTGGTAAATGCAGCAGCAGGGCCACGGGAGATGTAACACAGGGGACATTCTTCTGGACAAGAGTATTCAGCGAGCGCCTAATATTCCAACGAAACCGTGCGCTGTTCTGCAATCACGTAAGCTGCTCCGGTTCCAACGTTTGCAAATTGTAATCTGCGGGTTCGGAGGGGGGCGGAGATTGACCTTCCAGAGGACAGGTCAGCAAGCAACTATGTAGGGAAATGGACAGTCGCCATTTACAGCCATTTCAGTTGAAAAGTTGTAGCTGATTCATTTCACTTTTTCCTCAGTGAGACATTAAGGCATGGAACAAGACTATGAAAATGGTGACAGGGCAAGTAGGACTAGCGTTATTTTTTACGCAATGGCTACTTTCAACAGCAACGGACCTGACCAATCATCCCCTGACATCCAAATACCACGCCTGATCTACTTTGTTGAGTATTTCACCGAAAATATCCAGTGGTGAGTACTGAACAGAAAAGATTCGATTCATTAAATTGAGTTTTTTTAAAGATTAGACAGTTATCAAAGTCTAGGGCTCATGAAGTTCAACGTTCGATGTAAATTTACTATCAGAGTGCGTACACGGCATCATATACTACCCTGTAATTCATTGTCTTGTAGACATTCACAGAAAATATAAAGAAATGCAATGGAATCAACGAAAAGGTAAATTCAAAGACGGAGAAAGAAATAAGGTGCAAAAGAAGACACGTTGTGCAGACAGAAACAAACAATACAAATATAACATACATAAATAGATGGATAACTAATCAAAATAGATAAATAACGAATAAATAAATAAATATAGATAAATTGATAGCCAGCTTGTTGGATAGATGTATAGATAGAATTGAGAACATGAGTTCTAGAGTCCTTCAATGTGAATCCATAGGTTTGAGGTGATTGCAGTAGTCTACGCTAGTTCAGGAGTCTGGACGTATGTGTGCAAAGACCAATGACACGTATTAGATGCATTGAAGACTCTCCAAACACAACTCTCCACTTGCCTCTACCAGCTTCCACTGCTCTGGGAAAAGTCAACAACATCACAAGATAATGCACTTGCCTCGTACCAGCACTCTAAGAATTTATACCTTCCCCACCAGGTTAATTGTGAAGTACTATGCGCCAAGGCAAAATAAGACAAGGTATTCGATTCAGTCATTGGATATTCATGCCTTCTTGCTTGTCACTCATGGAGCTTATCGCTTACTCTACTGCATTAATTATCCAATTATCTATCCCTGAAAGTGGCGTCACTGGTATGCAGGTTGGTGCGGCAGCCTTTTGTACGACAGCCTTCGCCGGTTAGGGCACCTCAATTTTGATGTTGGGATGCAATTTTACTAGTGCGTTAGAAGTTGGAATGCCGAATTTGAAATAATGTCTTTTGTATTAATTACCTGTTATTGGAAAAATTACATTAAGTTGGAAAGAGCACAGTAAATATTTAGACCATAGGATATAGGAGGAGAATTAAGCAATTTGCCTCATCGAGCCTGCTCTGCCATTTCATCATCGCTGATTCAATTTTCCTCAGCCCCAGTCTCCAGTCTTCTCCTGTATACCTTCATGCCCCTACTAATCAAGAATCTATCAACCTCTGCGTTAAATATAGAACACATAAAGACTTCGCCTCCACAGCTGCCTGTGGCAAAGAATTCCAGATTCGCCACCTCTGGCAAAAGAAATTCTTCTTCAATTCTGTTCTAAAAGGAAACACTTATATTCTGAGGCTGTCTCCTCTGGTCTTAAACTGTCCCACCACAGGAAACATCCTGTCCACATCCACATTATCAAGGCATTTCAACTTCAGTGAGGTCATCACTCATTCTTCTGAATTCTCGTCAATAAAGTCCAGAGCCATGAAACGCCCTTCATTTAACAAGCCATACAAGCCATCCTAGAATAATTCCTGTGTAACTCCTATAAGCCCTCTCCAGTTTCAGCACACCCTTTCTAAGATAAGGGGCCCAGAACATCTCATAATACTCCAAGTGTGGCCTCACAACACCTTATAAGGGCTCAACACGACGATCTTGCTTTTATATTCTAGTCCTCTATAAATGAATGACGATTTATGCGAATGTTGCGATGACTCCAGGGATTGAGTAATAAAGATAGATTGGGTCTTTTCGGAAGTTATTCCTTTGAGCGTAGGAAAATAAGGAGGATTCTAACAGAACTGTTAACAAATCGAAGGAGCATACATGTGGTGAAGGCGTAGTCTTCCTTGCCCGGGATTCGGAAACGAAGAACTGCAGGGCATGTGTTAAAGGCGAATAAAGAATTTTGTTAAAAACATCATGTGGGGCAATTTTATCAGTAGAGGACTGTACGCATATGGAACGAACTGTGAGAGGAGCTGGCAGATGCACGCATAGTAACACCATTTAATTAGACAGGTACATGCATTGCAAAGGTATTGCGAAATAGCGATTAGCGCGACGAAATTACATCTCAAGGCGTCAGAGTTCGGGGTTCATTACCAGCGGCATCTGTAAGGAGAGTGTACGTTCTCGCCGGGGAATGTGTGAGTTTTCTCCAGGTCATCTGTTTTATTTTTCCAGTCCAAAGACGTTTGGTTTCGAAGGTTAATTAGTCATTGTAATTTGATCCATGTTTAGACTCTGTTTAAATCAGGAGTAAAGCGTTTGTCGGTACGGCTAGAAAGGCCGGAAAAAGCCTATTTCGCTCTTTATCTCTAAGTATATAAATAAATTGGACTGTCGTCGGTTACTGCATGATTCAATGACTCCATCTCGATCGCTTGCATGTCCTCTTAAAACACTGAAAATTGGATCGAAGAGCAATATATCAGTTGTGCTCTCATTCGAATCATGGAGTCATAGTCAAAGACGAATGCAGCATGGAGCAGGTCATTCGGCCCACTTGTCCATGTTGAACTGTCATGTTGCCTAGTCACGTTGACATTACCGAGAGCATAGCCCTCCCATACATGTGTCTATCCAGTTTTCGCTTAAATATTGAAGTCAAACTGCATCCACAATTTCTGCTAAGAGCTTGATCCACACTTTGTCCAGCCTCTGCCTGAGGAAGTCCACCACTCCTGTTACCTTTCAGATTTAAGCCAGGTCCTTAAGTACCATCAACATCCTTGTAAATTTTCTCTGCACTCTATGAATCCTATTGATCTAGTCCTACATCAATGCAATGAACCTCCTTTCTTTTGACTCAATTAATCCTGAAATGAAGGTCAGCAACCCGTTTCCGTCATTCTCTTTTATCGTACTTGTTAACGTTCTGTGATCTGCGCACAGTGGTATCCAGATGTCTTCATTATCAGTAGTAAAAATGACTTTTATTGCTTCTGTTCCAGATATTTATAGCAGGGATTTTTTTTTCAGAAAACTTACAGTAACATTCTACTGTCCTACAGAAGTATACACCTCTTATTCTAGTCAACCTATCAATTTTAAGGCCAGGCCACTCAGAGGCTTGTGATAATACATATTTTGTGCCTGTATATCCTGTGTGTGACTATATCTTCAATGTTTTTCACCTTGGCCCAAAGGAGCGATGGCTTCCTTTGCGTTCTCGCATATTTTATTTATAATCGTTATAATGGACGCTTCATTGACAAACGTTTGTACATATTTTGTGTTGCTCTCATTCACAGTGTGAAATTCATCCAAGTTCATTCCCTTTATATGTTTTTTTTTACATATTTATAGTAGCATTTCTGACTGTGTTCATGCCTCCTGCCACGCCACTGCAGCGGGATCTAGCTAGGGTAAATACAAGCTGGATTTTTTTTCGACATGATGTTGCGTGAGACTACAACTAGAGTTCATGGCATAAGAGTAAATAGTGAAATGTTTAAGGGGAACATGAGGGGAAGCTTCTTCACTCAAAGAATGATGTGGGAAGAGTTCCTAGCGGATGTGCTGAATGCGGGTCAATGTTTGCATTTCAGAAAAAAATGGATAAGTACTTGGAGGGAAGGTTATGGAAACCTATGGTCTAGGTGTTGTTACGTACCCCGTCTCTGACCAGCAGAGAAAGAAGTATCCGTTGGAGTCTTGGTGGTACTATTTTCAAAAGTGTTTATTAGTAAAATACACAAATCAATGTCAATAATGCAAATATATAGATAATACACGTTAGTAATAATAAACCTAAGAATGTGGGTATAATAATAATCAATAATAAACAAGCTCTATCGATGTCCAGGGGATAACGAATTGTCATATGTGAACATAAAGTTCAGTTCAGTTCATACGTGCTGAGGTAGATGTTGGTTGTTGTGTTGTAACCGTTGGGGGGGGGGGGGAGAGGGAGAGAGATTTTCTCCCGGGGGACGACGACATGGGCAACTCTGCACCCTTCTGCCCATCAGAGCTGTTCATCCTTCGTAACAGTATAGAATTACGGGACGAGCCATATTAGTAATTCGGCACAGACCAGATAGGCCGAACGGTCTGATTATATGTTGTAGTGCTCCAGGACTCAATTATGTTCTTCGTTTATTTTAATGTGATCTGCAGAATTCTGGCATCTTGGTAATTCGTTCATTATTTTCTCAAGCAAAATTACTTTTTCCAGCCTCCACCCCCTTCCCCGCTCAGATTTCACGACATATGTCAGTGATATGGAACCTGATTCTAGTTCTGATCATCACTCTGATGAAAGATCCTCATCGACAATGGACCCTGTGTGAGACATCACTTCTCGTTTCTGTTGTTTATGATTTATTTAATCACCACCCACCCCTCATTCCGCCTCCATATCTAAACTGTTGGATATTGTGTGATAGCTCAGAAGAAGTGTCTTCCAAGTAGGTGTTCGGTGTGTATGTGATTCTGTGTCAATGTTTGTCCCGAATCTAGAAAAAACAGTTGTCAATTACTTGGATATGGTTCTCTTCCATCAAACCTATCCTGACGTCGGAAATCACTCAGTCCAGTTAACCCCTCAATCATGCTGATCACGTCTATGTTGTGATCCGCACTTATGCAGCCGTGGAGCGTGCCATCTCCCCATGGGGACTAGGGCGGTTTCTTCACAGCTTTTATTTAGCAACTGTTACGCAAATTGCTGCTGCTTCTGTCCTGTTTGTGAAGTGATCAAGGTGGTCCGGTCAATCGATCGGAGGAGGTTGAGGTGGGGAGAGATACGGCTGAAATTTTAAATAACAACTTCAAAACCAAGAAACTGCTATAACTGCAAGACACAAATACTGAAAGAAAAATACTGAATAAAAAGTTTACACAAATTGCAATTAGTTGTTACAAGCGATGAATTTGATTGATGTCACAGACTGCCAAATTACAATTCTGAAAGGGAACGATGAGAGAAAGAACGAAAGGGGAGAGCGCAACAGAAAAAAAAGAGAGGCAGGCAGTGCCAAGAGAACAGAGAGAGACAGCGGGTCAGACGGTGAAAGCATGAGGCAATTGGATCCGAAAACCACACCTGTTTCCTGCACTTAGCAGTTATCATCAAGCCGCCCGAGGCGATAAATATCTCCATCCTCAAAACTCCTTGGAAAGAAGCAACATTTATCTCACTCACAGCATGTTCTATTTGAACATTAAGGACACCCGTGTCAGTAAACAGCGAAGGTTTTAATTGATCCTCAAGTTTATTCGTTTTTATCAAGTTTAATTGATCCTCAAGTTTATAGTATATTTATTTGCTGTATCATGGAAACTCCAATGTCCATAAGCGGTAACGCCTACAAAGCAAAGAATAAAGCCTAGTCCATCACAAGTAAAGCCCACCCACTTCTGAGCACATCTAAGGGAGCGCTGTCGCAGAAAGCAGGATCCATCAGCAAAGACCTCTCTCTCTCTCTCTCTCTCTCTCTCTCTCTCTCTCTCTCTCTCTCTCTCTCTCTCTCTCTCTCTCTCCCTCTCTCCCTCTCTCTCCCTCTCTCTCTCCCTCTCTCTCTCTCTCTCTCTCTCTCTCTCTCTCTCTCTCTCTCTCTCTCTCTCTCTCTCTCTCTCTCTCTCTCTCTCTCTCTCTCTCTCACTCTCTCTTTGAAGGGCACTTTTTGAAGTATCTCCTGAATGTATGTGGCCTTCATCTGCTGTAGCTCATTCACATCAACTTTCGACATGTTCTGCGTTTATAGATTCTGTTCTATATACTGCTGTTGTAAGGCGTGGTGAATTGAGTTGCTTTCCTGTCCAGTTTGCACAATTCTGGTCATTCTGCTCTGTCTAATTTCATGATCAAGGCGTTTACTACCACAGAACGTCAGCTAAGTGATTGTTATCGCAACATTTTCTGTAAACGGTGTGCGTGAACATTCTAGCAGAACAGCACTTCCAGAAGTACTGGAACCACCCCAACTGGCACCAACAATTATTGCGATTAAATTCACTTAGATCACGTTTCTTTCCCATTCTGACGTTTGGTCTAAACAACAAATGAACCTGTTGGCTTTGTCTGCATACTTTTATACGGTGAGATGCTGCCACGCGATTAATTGTTTAGATACTTACTTTAGTAATCAGGCATCTGGTTGGACATGAAAGTAAAAAGTGGCCACTGAGCGTATTTCTGTGATGTCGAACTAATAATGTCTAAATCGCTCAAGTGACATCATGTTCTATTTTGGTTATTGATTTAATTTTAATTTCCTTATCTTTCTTTGGTATTTGCGCAGTGTATTGTCTTTTGTTCACTGGGTGTATTCCTATTTTGTTGCGTAAAGTCTCTCATTGATTCTGTTGTGGTTCTTGGGGATTTCCGGAGCATACTGGCAAGCAAACGAATCCCAGGTTTGTATATAATGATATATCTGTACGTTGATAATAAAATTACTTTGAACTTTGGACAAACCAGAAGGCTGAATACAGGGTTAATGTTCGGTTACTTAAGAGTGTGGGTGAACAGAAAGACCTTGGGGTTCAAATCCATGCATCCACCAAGGTTGCTGCACAGGTTAATAGGAGACTTGACAAGGCCTGTGGGATGCTAGGCTTCTTTAATAAGGAGATTGAGTTCAAGAGTAGCGAGGTCATGTTGCGACTCTACAAATCTCTGGTGAGACCACACAGATTATTGTGCTCAGTTATGGTCACCTCATTATAGAAAGGTTGTGGAAGCTATAGAGAGGTCGCAGAGGAGATTTATCAGGATGTTGCCTGGATTGGAAAACAAGTCTCATGAGGCAAGGTTAGCAGAGCTGAGCCTTTTCTCTTTGGAGCGTAGAAGGATGAGACGGGACATGATAGAGGACTACAAGATCATGAGCGGCATATATAGGGTGGATAGCCAGTACCAGTTTCCCTAGGCTCGGATAGCAAACACCAGAGGACATATGTACAAAGGTAAGAAAGGGAAATTTAGGGGAGACATTAGGGATAAGTGTTTTACACAGAGGGTAGTGGGTGCCTGGATTGACTTGCCAGGGATGGTGGTGGAGGCTAAAATGGAACATAGAACATTGAACATTGAATAGTATTGCACAGTACAGGCCTTTCGGCCCACAATGTAGTGCCGACCCCCTAAACCATGCCTCCCATATATACCCCTACCTTAAATTCCTCCATCTAGTAGTCTCTTAAATTTCGCTAGTGTATCTGCCTCCACTCACAGACTCAGGCAGTGCATTCCACTCTCTGAGTAAAACACGTTCCTCTAATATCCCCCTTGAACTTCCCACCCCCTACCTTAAACTCATGTATTAAGGGGTATTAGGGGTATGCATTGGGGGTATTTAAGAGCCTCTGGGACAGGCACATGGATGAAAGAAAAATAGAGGGCTACGGGGTACTGTGGGTTTAGTTTTTTTTTTAGGAATATATGGGTCGGCACAACTTCGAGGGCCAAAGGGTCTGTATTGTATAGTGTCTAGTGTCTAGAAGAGCCTGATTGTTTCGCGCTACCCCTGGAACGTGTACCCGGAACTGAAAGTAAGAAGCAGAATTTAGAAATCAAAATTTGCCTTTTACTCGGTGGGAATGAGTGGGGCCTCAGCATATAATGAAAGGGCAAAGGAGGTTTCAAACCTCGGTGCACACAACGTTACTCCTATTCCAGTTTAAGGGACACTGTAATTTAGCATGCAGTTGAAGCAAAGTTCTGCCTTGCTCTGGGAGGTCAGACTGCTAGCAAGAGGAATTGATCTGTTGTTTTGTTGTCGTTGTTGCTGTTGCTGCTGCTGCTTGTGTTGTTCTGCTGAACATTGTTATGCTATGTTGGAACCTGTGAGTTTGGCAATACTTGCACACTGCCCTCAGCGCATTCTTCATTGTGTTGGTTTATAAGACAATCGACGCATTTAATCCGTCTTTCTATGTACACGTGATAAATAAATCTGAAATTGAGCCTAAATCTGAGTGAAATCGTCATAAACAAATATGTAGACTTCACAACGCGGGTATATAGACCAGGATCGGTGTCCATTTATTTCTCTGAAAATCCCGCAAACAAGCATGAAAACGCGCCGCTCCAGACTTCGGTGCGTCAATGCCTTTTGCAATAAGAACTTCTGCTCTTGTCTCAAACATTCCGAAACTTGTCAGAGACAGCTTTAAGCCTAACATTCCCATGATAATGACTCTGACCCACGATGAGATTATTGAATGCAATGTTATCTGGCGTAAGACAAAAGGAGATGTGATCACATTAAAGGACAAGATACTTCATGAAGCAAAAAGGTGAACGTCCGGAGCCCGTTTCCTTGGTTAGGCAGTCTTAAGATAGGGGGTGCAAAACTGGTATAGCTCCCTGGAAGTAGCAGCACAAGTCGACAGAGTGGTACCGAAAGCGATTTTGTTTTCATCGATCGGGGTACTGAGTATAAGAGCAATGAAGTCAGGTTGTAGCTGAAAAAAGTTTGGTTAGGCCGCACTTGGCGTGCAATTCCGGTCACCCATTCCAGGAGGCACTAGGGAAGGTGCACAATAGCTGCAGAAAAATGATAACAGGATTAGATTACATTAAAGATAAGGAGAGGATTGACAAATCCGCTCGGTTTTCTCTGGAGAGTAGGTAGTGGAGGGGACGTATGATCAAACTTTAAAAACTATGAGGGGAATAGAAAGGGAAAGCACTCAAAAGGGTTAACTATTGTAGGAATAACACATACTGGAGAATGCATTAAGATTGGAGGCGATTGTTTAAAGGAGATGCACATGGGATAAATTGTATACACAGAGAGTAGTGGGTGCCTGAAAACACTGCTACGAGTGTAGACTGAAGTCGGATATTGATGTTTAGGCCTCTTAGATAGGACATAAATGTACAAGGATGGCGGGATATCGAATACGTGCAAGAAAGAGGAATTAGTTAAATTTGACATAACATTCCTACGCTGTACTGTTCTATGTTCTATATTACTGATCGCCTGTTCTCCTATTCTCTCTCTCTCTCTGTGTCTCGATCTCGATCTCTCTCTCTCTCTCTCTCTCTCTCTCTCTCACACACACACACACACACACACACACACACACACACACACACACACACACACACACACACACACACGCACACACACACACACACACACACACACACACACACACACACAATCATCATCTCTCCCACTGTCTCACTCCGACTATCCCAGAATTTCAGAATTGTAATCGAATGGAATTTTTTTTAAATCCTTAAATTCATCGCATGAGAAACAACAAATTGCAATATGTGAGTTATATTCCTTGGAGTCAATTTGAGGTTCAGAGTCTTTCCGCAATTGCACTTCTTCAAAAGAAGACTACAGTGATCTTCAAAGTTTTCACCCCTCACCCCCACCTTTTCACTGATCTCATTCTGTACTGTCGCCTTTTTAGACCCGACTACTCAACTTCCATTGATTGGACTGCACTATCAACCCAGGCCTCCCTTCTCACAGACGAAAACCCATCCCTGACAATACGATATGCTCCATTCAATAGTGTGATATGGACTTCATCCAAGGGGGAAAGATAGAATAGGAGTAGCCCACACTCACTGAACTGTGGTCGGACGAAAGCTGAATTTTCTAACAAGTCTTGCAGAGGCTTCAAATTGTCCAGGAGCCCCTAAATGCTACCTCACCATTTTTGCTCTCTCTTTGCACTCTATATTTCAGAGAGATGTGGTCTACTTTTTTTAATTGTAATTTGAATGATCTTCCCTTTGTGCTCGGATCTTCCCGGTAGGGCGATGAAAATACATTCCTCAAGCAGATTGCTACGGTGTATCTCAAATTTCTGATGAACAGATACAAGATGAAACGAATTATGATCTTGCCAAATAAAAGTCTATGAGCAGCATCCAGCGCGTGAAAGGTGCTATAGAAATGCAAGACCGTCTTTCTCATTGTTGCAACATTTTTAGAATAGATGAATGAAAGTCATCATCAAAATCAAACCACCTCGTATCGGTAATATTAAAAATCACAGCGGACTATATAAACAAGGCAACAAATAAACAGTCACCGAATCACAAAATGTCACAGGACGGAAACAGTTCTTTCAGCCTAGCTGCCATCCAAGCACATCCCACTTGCCCCTGTTTGACCTATATCCCTCTAAACATTTCCTATGTATGTACTTTTATCTTTCCTTTAAAGGTTATTGTTGTCGCCGTCTCGACCAATTCCACCGTCTTTGTAAAAAAGTACCCCTAAAGTTCCTACTCTCTTTCTCCTTCGCTTGATACCTCTGCTCTCAATTTCTTGATAATCGAGCTCAGTGAATAAAGAAATTAACTATATAGTTGCATCTCGTGATTTAATACGCCACTATAAGATCACTTCTCAGACTCCCATGCTCTGTGGAATGAAGCCCTGGCCCGTCTAATGTATGCCTGAAACTCGCTTGCGAGATCTAGCACCATTAAACCTTTAATGCACTCTTCCTAGTTTAATGACGCATTTCCGAAAGCAGGGCAAAAACTGGACGCAGTACTCCAAACGTATTCTCGCCAGCATCACTCAGTGGCTACCTTATCTGTACACCTGGTCGTTAGTGCAAATATCTAATCAGCTAATCACGTGGTAGGAATTCAATGCATCAAAGCATGGTTAAGACTTTCAATTGCTGCTCATACCAAATATCAGAATGGGCAAGGCATCTGAGCTTAGTGACTTTGACTCTGGAATGATTGATGAGTGGGTAAATGAATGCTGTATCAGCTAATCTCCAGGGATTTTCATTCTCAACAATTTCTGGAGTTTAGAGAAAATGGTACAAAAAACAAATAAAATCATCCTAAGCAGATATTCTGTGGGCCCAATCGCCTTGTTAATGAGAGAGGTCAGAGGAGAAAATCCAGAATGGTACAATGAGACAGGAAGGTGGTAATGACACAAATAACATTCGTTACAACAGTGTTGTGCAGAAGAGTGTTTCGTAACGCACAACACATCGAACCCTGAAGTAAATAAATCTTCAAGACCACGAACAATCATACAGTGACCACTTTACTAGGTACACATAATAACGTAGCCGCTAAGTATATGAAAAATAACGTGCCAAAAGTAATTGCAGATGAATTCGGTCCAAGCGATGAGATGCAGTCTAAATGAGTTAAATGCCGATGTCATTGGCAACTCGTGCGGAGTAAAGGAGTGAAATGCTGATATTGTATCAATCCCACGGCCTCTCCCACTTAACCGATACACACCACTCCTCCAACATTGCGCACAAAAAAAATAAAAAGGGTCACTAAAGATCAAGGAAGTTGTATTTGAATGACTTCTATTTGTTCTGATCGGCACAATATTCCAGATTTTAGAAAATATACCGTACAATGAGCTGTACTTCGGGGAACACGAAATCATAGTTGATACTGAATAAGATAAAAGGGAGAGAAGAAGCTAACATAATTAACCCGTTCCATGGGGTGCCAACCCACACACAGACTCACAAACACACACACACACACACACACACACACACACACACACACACACACACACACACACACACACACACACACACACACACACACACACACACACACACTACTGAAAGAATTCAGAGAATCAAGAAATACATATGGAGAGGAATCCACAGTCGATGTTTCGGGCCATAGACACTGCCTGACTTTTTGAGTTCCTCCAGCACCGTGTGTGTTTTGCCCAGATTTCCATCATCTGTTGAATCTAATTTATTTTAGACAAGAATGAGACTAGTGGCTGGCTGCAAGACTGGAGTGGGAGGAGGGCAATCTTAAGGGTAATCCTTAATAAATCCACTGTGGATTTCTGGAAACCACACTCTGAGAATGAGAAGAACGCGGAATTCGCTGGAGATGGTGAACAACAGAAGCAGATTTAATATGCAGGTGTGTTGTCACAGGAAAGGGAGAGAAACGGAAGCAGATGGTGATAGGTGGGATGGAGAGAGGTGAGTGCGTGTTACTGCAGAACAAAAACACTGATAGATCTTCTGCATGGACGGTCCCACGCCCCGTTGCAAAAGGGTGAGGATTGAGCACTGGTTTAGCAACCCCATCCTGTAAAAAAAAAAACCCTCGCCCCAGAAACGCCAACAGAGGAAGCAAAATCCACATCCCTCGGAATGCAAGGATCCTCGAAGATGGGGCTGCATCTGGAGACAGTTTGAAAGACTGGACAGAGGGTTCTGGAAAGATGCTATCAATGGTCTATGATGTAGTAGGGCTAAAGAAGAAGAAGAAGAAGAAGAAGAAGAAGAAGAAGAAGAAGAAGAAGAAGAAGAAGAAGAAGAAGAAGAAGAAGAAGAAGAAGAGAAGGAAGAAGAAGCCGAAGAAGAGGAAGAAGAAAAAGAAGAGGAGAAAGGCGGCCAAATGAATCTTCTGCGCTGTAGAGATTTTGCAGGAGCCCTTGTTGGAGGAAGGTAACTTTCAGAGTGCAGACGTAAAATGCTGAAATAACTCTGAACTCGGGCAGATTATTTGGAGAGGAATAAACGTTTCGTGTTGAGGCCTTTCATCAGGACTGATGAATTTGAGATGAGGTACGAAAAATAAAATAGAATTACTTTTCAAATTAAAGTGCAACTGCTGGTGTTGTACCAAAGTAGTCATGTTGTGCTGAGAGCGAATCGGTGCTCGAGAGAAATTTGTCCTTCAGGGCAATGAATCAGTCCTGATGCAAAGGCAGCAACGTGCTGTCATCAGAGACGTTCAGTGAACGCTACCGTGAAACTTGCTGGCAGACTCATTCGCAGTGCATCTGTCTTACATTCAGACACTTCAAATACTGACAAACAGTTGCAGCAACAGTTAACGCTTGAAATGGATAAAGTAACCGAACTAGAGGCTCTTTGTGGGTTTCCTGTTTTCGTAGCTTAGACGCTGCTGCCCAGAGTTCAGCCTATTAGACTTCATATTATGTGACACACAGGATGGCCCTGCGACCGACGTGATTGCGGTGGAAATTTACCGCATAAGCTGTGCTCTATGATGCGTCCGGTTTACCCCGCTTCGTAATGTAAAGAGCTCTCTAACTTTAATAAATAAATAGAAACTTAACACTGGAGAACTATAATCTCGGGGCACTGACGATCTCCAACAGGATCTGCTTGATTACATACAGTCATGCTAACGAGTCCCGCATAATCCAGTAACCATATGACATAGGAGCAGAATTAGGCTATTCAGCCCATCGAATCTGCTCCACCATTCCAACATGTCAGATTTATTTCTTTCTCAAACCATTTCCTGCGTTTGTCCTGAGAAGTTCCCTTAATCAGGAACCTATTAGCCTTCGCCCTAAATATAACCAATGGCTTGGGTCCACAGGTATCTGTGGCAACGAGTTCCATAGATTCACTACACCCTGGCTAAAGAAATTCCTCCTTATCTCTGGTCTAAAGGGGCGTCATACGTTACTGATGCTGTGCGCTCTGGTCCTAGAGTCTACTGCAACTGGAAATAACTTTTCCACCTTCACTCTTTCAATATTTGACAAGTTTTCAATGAGATTCCACCCCACACCTCATTCTTCTAAACTCCTGACAGTATAAGCCCAGAGGCATCAAACGGTACTCATAATGTCAGCTCATCTTTTCTTAGACAAGGTGCCCAAAGCTACACACAATAGTCCAGGTGCTGTCTGACCAGTTTCTTATAAAGCCGGATCATTGTACAATGCTATGCAAATCATCATTCATTGTAACCTCCTTTCGCTGTAGGAATATGGTGACTTCAGGACTAGGTCAGAGATTGCAAATCCAAGAGCGAGTAATAATTTCTGACGAGACAATCCATTTTTACCTTCGCACGGGTTACGATTACGATGGAATGCGCTCTATTGAACTGAAATGGCTCAGCACGGACCACGTGAACTCGGTATTATCTATTACAAAGTACCCGTACCGAAATTCACTGAATTACGCCCCCACACAGCTCCAAGGCCTCTTCCCAGACCCTGGCCAAGCGGTTCAAGAGTAGCAGGGACGGGAATGCACGACTGCAGGTTTCCCGCCAAGTCGGGAGTTACCCTGGCTGGCATATCTGTGTTCCGTCAGTATCCGGCTCTGAACTTTTTCTCCCAGTATAGCATCAGGTAACTAACTAAGGCGGAATGCAGTAAGGAAACACTGTCGACCCATCGCCAGCTCCTGCGAGGAATTTGGCATGAGGACATGGAAAACGGTTTTGTTAGTGATACATATATTTACATCCCAAAAACCATGATCAAACTATGTTCTCTTTGGAAGTCTTTCTGAACAATTCTCCATAGCCGTTTGACGTTGTGACGCACTGACTCGGTAGCCAAATGTAACCCGCGCAAGACGCGGTATGGATGTGGCGGACCCGCCCCCGAAGCTCGTCACCGAGCGCGGACAACGGCAGTTGAGGGTCTGCACAGAGTACGGCGAAACTCACTCCGACCCCTGAGAGTGGAGAGAAGCGACAGCCAGCCACCGAGCTGAGTCCAAATGATGATGGAAGTTTTATTCTTGTTCGTTACTGTTCTGATATTCTGTGTTTATGGTGAGTGAGTCGGGTTTGGGAACTCACAAACGAGTCCTAGCAAGTTAGTTATCCAGTACATTAAAAATCCTATGCACTTGGGAAAATAAGCCCAGTGAATCAAATAAATCTAGAATCTCATTAATGCTGATTCTAAAGATTTCTAAGTAAATTCAAAATTATTTTTATGAGCCTCGCTCATTTTCTTTTGTTGAAGGTTATCTGGCGTACTGCGCGTAAGTAACCCCAAACGCCCAGCAGAATATTTCGCGAGCCATACCTGAAAATGCCACTAAACTTCTCAATTTAAGGTCTCCTCCGGATAGATAGACAAACTAATTTTACTGGCTATACATCCTCTAAATGAATGAGGGAAAAGTCATGCGATATTGAACGGGTTAGCTTCAAACATCCGTCTGGTTCTCTGTTAGATGGTACTTTGACGCCTTAGCTAATAAATGCAACTGAGAATGTCGGCTCATTTTTAAAGTGCAGGCAATGTGCTTAATTTCTAATTAGTTCTGTTCCGGATTATTTTACTGATAATCATTCGTTTTGCAGCATCCGAGCCGTTTTCTGTGAGACCGGCTGCACGGACTGCAGACGTAGGTGAGACGGTTAAACTGTCCTGTGAATTTAAGAACAAACTAGAGTTCGGGAGAGGTATTTTCTGGTACAAACACCGTGCTGATGAACCCCCGGTAGCGATCAGAACCACCGACTGCCAAAAGACCGGTTGCAGGGCTACTTACAAAAAAGGCTCTGGTGATCGCACATCAGTGCTGGAAATCCGGAACGTAAGTGTGGAGGATTCGGGTTTCTACTACTGTGCTGAGATAAAAAGCTATCCACCGCTTGTGAAAGGACCTAGACTCATTGTTGGAGGTAAGAGAAATCGGCACTGGGATTATACTCACCCATGTACTTCGGTTAAAGCTATGATTAACTGTGTCCCAATCTCTGTCAGACAGCTCCACCAGTCGGACCAACATGCAGCTCTTTGTCCCACCGTCAGAGGTGAACGGATCCGTTCCCTTGGTGTGTCTGGTTAGCGGCCTCTCTTCCAACCAGATTGTCATTTACTGGGACATATCCGGACAGATCACGGAAGGATGGAGCGATCCCGGCACGCGTGACCCTGACGGGAGCTACAGTGTTAGAAGTCAGGTACTGGTCCCAGTGAAAACCTGGATAAACGGAGGAGTCAGCACCTGTATCGCACAATTCGGGGGTGCGGGAAAGAAGAGGACTATGAGCGTCTCCCATCCCAACATTGAACCAGATCAAGGTAAGGCCATGTTTTGCACATATTGATACTCTTCCGTGGGTGAAAGGCGGAGCAGTCTCGATGGACCGTACGACCTAATTATTCTCCTACTTCTTATGTCTACGGGAATAGACTGCCGGTACACTAAGGTCACAGTAGGTATTAGTCTGTATTTATCCGTTTATAAGGATCTCCAACAACACGAACTTTGCGTGTCCGAATCTAGAGCCCTGTGAGTAGCAGGGGGCGAAGCGCCTCTTTCACTCTCTGATGTCCGTGAAGTACTCACGGTGCGGTTAGAAACGGCTTCCGAAAATTACACAGGGCCACCAAGAAGGAAAAACGTTGACTTTCCAAAGTGGGATGGTGAACCGTAAAACTGAATGGAAGGATCAAGGTAACTGAGAAGAGCGGGGAAACGATCAATGGATGAGTCGTTCTTCATTTCCGTTGCCATGGTAGTCTGGTCGTCCATTACGGCTGAAGGATCAAGGGTCAAATTTATTCGCCATATACATTTGCATGCGTTAGAAATTTGCTGTAGTAGCTAGTCAGGGCTTGACATGCAACATGTATATTTAAGGTAACATCCACCGATGTTATCCTCAGGTTGTAGAACATCACTGGTGGGGATGGTAACTGTCTGGACAGTCTCAATCTAGCTCCAAACGACGGCATCGGTTTAGATTTGTGCTCTTGTTGTTTAGAATTAGTGTGCATCTGTTTAGAGTCATTCACATTACAACCAAATGAAAGCCCGAATAAAATGTTCATGGAAGCGATGATTTCAACAAGCAACAATTCTTTCTCTCTAGACTGGTGTCTCCCCAGAACCATCCTACTTGAGGTGCTGTTATTACTCGTTATCGTCTTTTTTATTTGGATCTCTAAAGAGCGTAGACCAGGTGAGGATTCATTTTCCCAGGTATATCCATACAACTATTAACTGTTACCGCAGGCCCATTTCAATGTTCTGTATAATTTCAGCCAATGGGTTTAGAATAGAGGACGCAAGAAACAGTTGAGGCAGGGAGCGGGGCAAATGGGACTCAAGTCTCGGAGGGTAGGGATCTGAGAGATGGAATGTCTGAAGTTCTATATAACGTGTTTCCCATTATCAGTGATATCTCAGTGTATTTTGCTTATATTATTATTTCTATTGCATTATTTCCTCTCTCAAGCTGGTAAAACCTGAGATACGGACACAGATAAGCACATGCACTTCTCAATTGGTATGAACGTATGTACTATTCCAGAAATGTTTACTATTGTCGCTTTCTGAGGATTGATATAAACATTGCTATGTAGCCCTAATTGTTTAATTGTATTTTGTAGAGACTATTGGGACAATGTAAACCCTGTTCATGTTCCATAGACTTTCATTTTACTCGTTTAATTTTGCATATATCTCATGTTTTTCACACTGATGTTTTCTGTAATTAAAATTATTCTATCTATGAAGTACGTTTTTCTCGCTTATTTATCCTGTAATATTATATTCGGACATTTATAATGGATTGCCCTGGTAATAAAGTATCGGTCACAACATAGCAATACACACAGAATGCTGTAGGAATTCGGCAGTCCAGACAGCATCAATGGAAAAGTATAAACAGTCGGTGTTTCGGCCCGAGACCCTTCATCAGCATTTTGTGTTTATTACTTCGATTTTCAACATTACAGACTTTTTCTTGTTCAGACATAATATAATTTGAAGCTCGCTGACACTAAAACTGAATCAAGCTTGCATTTTTGGTAAGGTACAGTGTGCTTTATGTGTTTAGATTCTAGAGGAAGATTTTAGGGAATGATGTTTACCAGCTGTTTGTGCCTGTGTAGGTAGTCAGACTTAATTAAACTGCTGCCAGATCCCGTAACGTGTTGGAATATTCCTGGTTTCTCTCGGCATGTTCTGCGTTTATCGTTTTGAATTTTTGATATTATATGTTTTTGTGTTACCAACCTGGTCCTGTATTGCCACAAGGAAACCCTATTTCTGGGAAGCGGCCTTCAACTCTGAGCTAGGCATTCGACGCTGCCTTGTCGAAATCTGCTCCGATCGTGGGACCTTTTCCATGGAGTGTCAGGCTCTTTAGTTAGTTAACCGTTTCTTCTGCGGTGACAATTTCTTTTTTTTTCTGAGTTGTGCTTTCAGTGAAGCTTAGTGGTTTGTGCTTTCAGTGAAGCTTAGTGGTTTGTGCTTTTGCATGTACTAGCGTGGAGTGCTGAATTCATTTTTCGTCTATGAAAATATATCCGTAAAAGTGTTATCCAACTGTTGTGTATTTTTTTTGTCTGCTTTTCCTCTTCTTCCTTCTGTCTGAGGTAGTGGTTTCAAGTATGCACAGTGTTTTCTAAGATTTGACATTTCAGTTCTTATTTTTCTTTGTAAATTTTCCAGATCGGTTTCAGACCACGATATTATACTAAATGAATACGTAAATATAGGTACAGCGAAAGGGCTCATTGGCTTTGTCATATTTTTACTTTGGGTGGATGGGTGGATATGCGTCTCGACTAAAGGAGGTTTAAGGCTCCTTTTCCCTCCTCTAGATTGCAAGTCACCCTTGAGCAAGGAGTAGCACCAGTTTAGCCGCCCGCAACCCCGATTAAGGTTATATGAAGCCATGGAAGTATGTAGAGGATGGTCGTATGAGCAGCTAGTGAATATCACCAGTTCTGGTTAGGGGAACACTGATGCCAGGCAAACATTCTCTAAGCAGTAATGATAATGCCTGGGGTATAACCGGGCATATTATGACGGTGATCATGGCATTTTTACTATTGAGCTCTTTTTACTATTTTTTTTCGGCTCAAGCTGGTAACATCTGAGGTACGGGCATAGCCAAACACACACATTTCTCAATTTCTTCCAACTTTCGGACTATTCAAATGGTTTCTAGTATTGTGGCTTTCTCAGGATTTACATAAATGTTGCTTTGTATGGCTAATCTTTAATGCTATTGCATAGTGACATTGGGATAATACTCGTTGTAGATATTCCTATCGGAACAATGCACTGCTCATGTTCCATAAACTTTCAATTTCCTCTTTTCATCCAGTATGTATCTGGTGGTTTTGACTTATTGAATTTGTTATGCGTGTTTCAATTGGCTATATCTATTGAGTAAGTTGGATTGCCCTATCAATAATAGTGCATTGGTCATAATATAATTTGCAGGACACAGGGTCTAAAATGGATAAGGCCTGTACTTCTACTAAAATGTAGAGTCTTTCATAGGTTTGCACTTCTAAGCAAGATTTTAGTGAATTGTTCTTGCCACTTGATTTTGCGCGTATAAGTAAACCAATCGGGTTAAACTGCTGTAGGTTCCTGTAGTATGTTGCTTTGGATTGTTTCTGGTTTCTCTTTGCATTTTCTGCATTCATCGTCTATGTTTTTCTGGCCTTTGGTTGTATTTTTGATAATTTTTGTGTTAAACAACAACGCTACTATGTTCAACCTTTACTTATGCATCATACCACAAACCCGGAGAGCATCCTTGTACATCCCTTCTGCGCTCTTTGCGCGGTTTGTCTGTAATGCGGCAATCAGAAAGGCACTCAATACTCCATAGTTTTGTACTCGACACCCCAACCAATAAAGAGAAACAACCCGTTTGCCGATGTTACACTCAGTCATCCCTATCTTAAAACAGTCAGTTACTGTGTTCCTAAACGCAGGGCCAGTTGGACTCGCCAGATAATATTTTAACATCTCCTCGTGGATGCACTAAAGAAATCAAGAAACATGTTATTGGAGGGAATCATGAGTATGATTCCGAGAATGAAGAGATTCACATATGAGGAGCGTTTGGCAGATTTGGGCATGAACTCACCGGAACGCGAGGGTGGGGGGCGAGGAAGAGCCTTACTGAAAACTACAGAACTTTATAAGGACGTGATAAGGTGGATGTGCAGAGGATGTTTCCTATTGTGTGGGTGTCCAGACCTAGAGGGCTCAGCCTCAGAATTGAGGGGGTGATCTATTAGAACAAAGGTAAGGATGGATTTTAGCCAGAAAGTAGTAAATCTGTGGAATGCTCTGCCGTAAACAGCTGAGGAGACAAGACCGTGGGTGTACTTAAAGCGAAAATTGATAGTTTTCCGACGAGCCATGGCATCCGAGGTTATGGCGAGCAGGAAGCTGTATGAGGTATGGGATCGGGGCTCAGCCATAACGGAATGGTGAAGCAGACTTAATATGCTCAATGACCAAATTCTGCTCATATGTTTTATGCTCTCTTAAGGTTTCAATATCTTCTCCTAAATGCATTGAAGAAATCATGCCCCATGTAAGCCCCTGTAGGTTTTACGAACTTGGGAATCGTTAAATTATTATGCTTTCATTGGTGTGTACTATTCCATGACGGGATAGTTTGTGCATTTGGGAATTATTCTTATGTTGGGGATCATTCTCATATTGAAGAAGGAATAAGAAAGTGATGACGCATCTGAGAGCAATTGGTGAATGCGAAATAATGAGACACTGTTAACATAGCATACGATTAGTTGGTACATTGGGGTCTATTGCCATATTTGGGATTTATGAATATAAGACATTTATGTGACTAATTATAAATTGCCCAGATAATATATCTAATTCATATTCCACCAATGCGCAGGGACACATCGTCAATCGGCGACGCGCCAGGGACGCGGCAGTGCGGCTCAGGTACGGACGTTGTTTGAACGCCGTTCTAAGATTTACAAACCTGACGTTTGGGATTGGGTACTAAACATAATAGGTATGAACGGAATCATCAGGGAGTTATAAAACGGGAGACATATTTTACTAATCTGCTGGAGTTATTTAAGGAGGTGTCTCGTAGAAGCAGGTCGGAACTGTCGTGAATAAGTGAAACAATGGTAAATCGTGGTGTGCGATAACTTTAACTGCTAATGTTTGGTGCATTTCAGACATAAGCGCCCATGATTTACACCTCTCTTGACTTCGCTGCATCCTTCTCTGCCCGCAGATGAGAATCTAATTGGTTTCTAGTTCGGTGGATTACGGAGATATGGTCCGAACCTGGGGTCACAATAAAACCTTCTGAACGAATCAATATCTGACGCTCCGGGCACGTTTATTATGTCAAAAAAGAGGTGGATGAGCATGGTGGTTCGCGATTCGGGCACATTCTAAGCCTTAAGTGAAGAACAGAGGCTTCATGCATAGTTTGTATTCATTCTCCTCTCGAAGTTTCCCTCGGAGTTAACATTTTGATTTTTCCTGTGCATAAATTATATACATTGTAATATGATTAAAAAGAACTGCTTTGAATTAATTAATGACCATTTTCGTGTTATTCCATTTGTGGTTACAACTTGCGCTGCAGCTCAAACAGTTACTGTGCACTATGCTTTATAGGATACCTTTATATTTATTGCGATTCTTTGTGTTTGTATTGTGTTGTTTATGCTTATTGTGTTTTTTTTTATGCTGCGTCGGATCTTGGACAACAATCATTTTGTCCTATTTATAAAGTCGTATGCTGAAGAATGACAATAAATAATCTTGATTCTTGAATTTTGAGCTGCAGAAACCGCTACTTGGCAAACTCCCGAAGCATTTGGAAAAAGTAGGGCACCCACATCTGATGAAGACGTCTTTAGCCGTTTAGAGAACACAGCGTGGATTTTGACCAGAAACCATAAGACCACATGGCTTAGGAACAGATTAAGCCGTCCGGACCACCGGGTTTGCTCCGTTAATCCATCAGTACCGATTTATTATGACTCTCAACACTATTCTTCTGCCTTCCTTTGACATACTTACTAATCAAGAACCTGTCAAACCCCGTTTTGAAATATACTCAGAATTTGGCTTTAACATCTGTCCGTGGTAATGAATTCCACAGATTCACCACCTCCTGTATAAATAAATATCTCCTCATCTCGGTTCTAAAGGGAAGTCCCTCGATTGAGCGGTTGTGCCTTTGGTCTTAGATTTTGCCACTAATGAAAATGTTTTGTCCTCCACATCCACTCTAGCTCGCTCTTTTATTGTTTAACATGCTTCACTGAGTTCCCGCTCATTCTACAAAACTCCAGGTATCAAACGGTTCTCATGTGGTAACGCTTTCGTTCCCGGAATCATTCTCGTTAACTTTTTATTGGATCCTCTCCAACGCCAATACATTCTATCATAGATACGGGGCCCAAAACTGCTCACAGCACACTAACTGTATTCCGACCAAATATCTGAGATACCTTCCAAGACTCATTCCTCAAACTGGTTTTGAAGTTTCTGTACGATCCTCGTGTTCCTTTGAACTTCTTGACATTAACGCTGCAGGTAGAATAGTAAGGAATTATTTAATTGTCTTTCAACAAATTAGTAGCGATTGGAAAGAACTTGCACCGGTTGTTAGAGACCCTCTAATAGGAGGAGGCAGAGCAGGAGTTTCCCGATTGAAGTAATGGAATTCTCTGTAACAGAGGCTAGAAAAAAAAATTAAAATTTTCTGGTGCAAATGGTAAAGAATGCCAAAATAATTGGTTCTTTAAAATCTGATGCTGAAAGTTTTTTTTATTATTAACTCTGAAAATGAAGGGAACCGGGGATAGTCGGATCAGTCCGAATAATATCTTGACGGACATTATGTCAATTAGTTTGGACAGGGAAAACTGCTCGACATCAACGGATTTACCCACGCTACCATCTTCTGTCTGCGGAATGATATCTTCCTCTTATCGGCAGCACTACACCGAGCCTCGGTTGAACAGAAATAAACATTGCGAGGCGTTTTGGGAATTGGTAATGAAGTGAAGATTGACTAAATATCAATCTGCTGGAATTTACTTTAGTTGTGGAAATATTATTTCAGGTGTCCTGTGTGAGTTATATATGTTGTTTTGAGTCGCAGCTTGATCTGGAGGAAGGCATTTTCGTTTGGCTGCATACATGTGTAAGGTTGAATGACAGTAAATATAACTTGAACTAAGTCATCCCACACATACCATAAGATTGGCAAATATTTTTATATCTAAAGCAGTGCGTCTACTGACGGTAATTAAGCAGGGTTGCTTGTCTTTCTTGACGAAGGTGTTCTCATTGTGTAAGTATTTCACTCACTCTGTGCCTTTTTAAGCAGAATCCGTTAATAGTGGTGGCTTCAAACACCCTTGGTTTCTTGAGATAACATATAGATATGCCTACAAGAGGAGAGTCTGTCACGGCGAATTGCGCATGGAGTGATTGCCGATATATCCGTAAACTTGGAAGAGAACCGAAACATCGGTCAGTTACCGAAATTACGTCATGTGTTTAAAGGCAGCTGTGTGGTAAGCCCCGCGCCGTGTCAATTCGCTCTACAGGTTTTCGGTTTAAAGTCTAAACGTCAGTAATTTCGTCCAACTGCAAAAGGTGCAATGTGATACGTAACGTTGAACACGCGTGTGGAAATCGCTGTACGAACCAGGCAAGAAGCAGGTGGTTTCATGCCACATTCCTTTGCTTCTCTCAGCCGTATGGCCCCTTTACTTTATTTTTCTAACTCTGCTGCACTTTTTTTGTAACTGTAACACTGTAGTCTGCATTCCTATTCCTTTCAATAAGAACATCGTTGGTTTGGTAGCTCAGGGCAGTATGTCTATATTAATCCCACACCCGTCTTTCCATCTGAAGTCAAAAAATCAACCCACTTGGTCACAAATATGAGCAGATGCTAAGACTCCAGAACCAAACGCGTAAAAAAATGGAAATTTATTACTGTCTTGTTGAAGAAATTTTCTCTCAGCTCAGTCCTGAATGTTCGACCCTATTTTAGAGCGTAGCAGTTGTTGCAGGAACTTCCATTAAAAAAAATTATTAACCCAGCCTCAAACCCGTCAGGCCTAAAGCAATGATTTTCTAGGTCTTGTGAGTTATCATGGAATTCTAAATTTAACCTTGTAATCAAATCCTTGCAACAAAAGCCGGCAGACTCTTGTACCTGCACTTTGACTTTCACGGGCTTGTGTAAAATTACATCTTGGGCCCCTGTCACATCAACATCTTTCAGCTTTTAAAATTTAAAATTTCATTACCACTTGTTGATTGATGTCCATGTCCTTAATATTTTTTTTCTCGTTACAGTACATTTTATTTTCTTTGTACCTTGAACGTTGGTTATAAATTTGTCACTTTAAATAAAAAATATTTTATTTCCCTTAACAAACTATCAATCAATGCCAATATATCACATTAACTATAATAATTTTGTAATACAGCTCATCAACTCTTTTCAAAAAGATACGTTGTTGACTTGTTCGCCTTTACCGCTTCTGCGATTTAGAAATTCAAGTCGTAGTATTACCAGACAGGTTTCACTCTGACAAATCCATAATTATTCTATCCCATTCTCTCATTATATTTTTTTTCTGTTGCCGCGTTCATATTAGCAGATTTTAACACTATCCTTGCCATAAATGTTCGGCTATTGTACTTTGTATGTTATTTTCTTTTGCTGCTGTTCCTTGAAGGTTGGAGATGCGTTTACTGTTCTTGAAACTGAGGAGATATCTGTCACATTTAGAAAGATGACAATCAGTAAATATACGACATCCCAAAACTACGCTAGAAATCAGTCTCCGAAATTTAACACTTCCTTTCTTGTCAATTTCACCACCCTCAAATGTGAGCTTGAATTTGTATAGCAGGGCAGCAGTGTTTCCATTGGAAATACAGTGATTTCCCACGGGAAATGCAGTGTTTCTTATTCTCTGACGGATTCAATTATTCCAGTAAATTTATTATCAAAGTACTTAAACATCACCATATACAACCTTGAGTTTAATGTCCTTGCAGGTGTCCACAGAAAATACAAAGAAACACAATACAATCAATAAAAGACAGAATACAGGACGGACAAATAACCAGAAGGCAATCGACTGTGCAAATACAAAAATAAAACAAACAAAATAATGGTAATGATAATGAATAAATAAGCATTAAATATTGAGAACGTTAGGTGAAGAGGGAAAGTGAATCCATGGGTTCTGGCAAAAGAACATTGTTAGAAAATGTGAAGTTGTGTGTAGTTATACCCTTTGGTTTAACAGGCTAGTGGTTGAGGGGTAATACCTCTTCCTGAATCTGATGTGTGTCCTGTACCTCCTTCCTGATGGCAGCAATAAGTAGGGTGCACGGCCTGAACGGAGGCATCTTTGATGATGAATGTTTCTTTCCTGCGACAGAGCTCGTGTGGACGTGTCAATGCGAAGGTTTTACCCATGATGAACTGGGCTGTATCCACTAGTTTTTTTTTAGCCATTTCCGTTTAAGGACATCAGTGCTTACATACCAACCCATGATGCAACCACTGAGGATACTTTCCACTGTGCATCTCTTCGACTCAGTTGTCTGGACCACCCGCCGCTTAACACAGCCGTTACGGCTGCGCCCGAAACACAAGCCTCGGCAGACAACGCGAAGGGGAAATCCGCACGGATTACCTATCCCAGCTGAAATAAGACACCAGAACACCCGGCCTCTGCCCAAGGACTTCCCTTTCACTCTGAATCTGGGGCTGATTCACCCCTTCATCAGCGAAGATTCAATTTCATATCGGTCGAAATTGTTTCAGTTGCAACCGGTTTGGTTCGGCGGGAAACAGATTAATTCCATAATACGTTTCAAACCGACCCCACCTGACTCAATACTGCCCCTTCAGCAGCACTGCGTTCACTTATTCCTGCTCTTAAAGCATTGAGAATCTCCCTCTGTATTTTCAGTGGGAGAGTCTCATGATCTGGAATGAGAATTCTGAATCCCTGGGTCCAGCGGTAAATGTGTAACCAACTTTTGAGCAAATGGATACAAGCGGCTAGTCTGCATCTCGGCTCATATGACAAAGAACAAATTCTACATTTTATGCCAAATTATAATTTATTGAAGTAGCAGTTAAAACAAGGGTCACTTATAATCGCAGCGATATACACAATGGGGGGGGGGAGGGGGGTTTGTGGTCTACAGGTTAACCGTCGGTCCTCATTACTACCGTACGGCCTGTGACTTATGAATCTCTGTGCGAGACTTTGGATGGAGAAATCTGTACCGTACGAGATGGATTGCGAGAATATGAAAAGTGCGCTTGCGACCGATCGATGTTGCCGTGAATCAATTGGGCTCCTCTGCGCGGGCTATGGACTGTGCAGATTTTTGTCTTGACGAGCCCGGTTTGTCACTCCAGCAATTTAAGCTGCTCAGTTTAAAAATATGCTTCATATAAAACGTTTAATTATGCTCCACCTTTGCTTGTCTTACACCGCGCAAACAAAACAAGATCGTTTTTTTTTGTTGTTCACTGCGGAAATTCTTCGCTCTGCATTTCCAGATCAATTCGTATCAATCGCCATCTTGGCGTAGATCTGGAAGTACATGAGATCGGTTACCATTTTATTCCCCTCCCTGTACAATTTCGCGCTACGATGCGACGATACCGAAATTTCGTCACGAGATAATTCCAGATCGAAGGAATATGGTGTTATCAGGCAAGGACTCTCATTCCCATTGAATTTCACTGTATACAGTCCACAACAAAACGCAGGACCGTCTCTTCCGGTTCCTGAACCTGCCCCTGTTATGTTCTTCCGATTTCGATATTGTTCTTTAGCCTATGCTCTGTGTAACTTTGTCCAGCTCACGGCCCAGTGCATCCATAACATCCAACAGATCATGGACGCTCTTCTGTTCCTGAAATGCAGTATTTTTCGGTAATATAAGCCTCCCTGTCTCCCTCCGCATCTAGCGCCTCGAGTTCCAGCACCAATGCCCTTGCTTATCTTAATAAATAGCTGCATTGCGTTCTTTGTAACTTCTTTAGCAACTAGGCCGCGCTCTCCTTGCGTAACTACTCCAGCTTCTACAGCCCTCTGCATGTCTCCTGCAGCCCATACTGCCTTCCGTGTGTCTCCTCCAGACCGCACAACATTCCGTGTGACACCGTGTACAACCGTCCATGTGACCAATCCAGCCCTCGAACTCTTCGATCTGTCTCACCCATCCAACTTCTACAACGTTCGCTAACTGTGCAATTGGTCCAACGAGTAAAGCCCTCCATCTCTGCAACACACTAAAACCTCTAAATCCTCGCTACTCCGTAACTTATTTTCTAAGCTGTTACCCTGCCACTGAATTTTCCTGATTTCCCTGCCCAGTTCCATTCACTTTTTTATTTCTTTATGATCTTCCACAGCGCCACGAATTCCCAAGATGTCTGCATCCCTTACTTGCGGCCTAGCACCAACAGTGTCCATGTTCGCCGCTGCGGGGCCCAAAGCGTTAAAAAGACGTCTACTCCTCGTTAAAGCCCTTCCGGCGATGGCGTAGGACCCAGTGCTGGTCACGTGATCTTATAAGGCCTGGTGTTGCATTATGCCTATTTTCGTCTCTGTAATTTGTTTAGGACATTAACTTCTATACAGGGTTGTCGTTGTGGGTGGTTTCAACTTTCCTAATATGTAGTGGGATATTCTTAATACAAAAACTTTAGACGGGGATTTTTTTTCAGTAAATCCAGGTTGTTTTCTGAAGCACTGGGAAGATAATCTAACAACAGCAGGGGGCATAATAGGCTTGGAGTTTGATAATAAACCTAGCCAAGTAAGTGACCTTTCTTTAGGAGAACATTGAGGACACTGAGATCACAGCTCCACAAGTTTTAAGGTAGCCGTACGTAAGAACAACTATTATAAATAACATTTATTCCAGCATGGTAAATTAGGAGAATATTAGGCTGAAACTGGGGTGAGTAAACGGTGAAAGTTACAAATATCGAAACAGTCAAATAATTTGTTTGAGAAGACAAAGTAATGTTTTCGTCAAAAATGAAAGGTTTACAAAGCTAAAGATCAAAGAGAGCAATTAAGAATTACAAAGAAGCCAGAAACTAACTCGAAGTAAACACTACGCCAAAAAGGGTTCAAGAAATGCCATAGGCAAATAGGATTAAAGGCATTCCCAGGGCATTACATCCATATATATGTACAGCAAGGGGTTAGCTTGTGAATAGTTAGGATCACTGAATGATAAACGAGGGAGCATGTGCTTTGATGCAGAGGATGTGGATGAAGTTCTAAATGATTGTTTAGGATCAGCATTTACCAAGTAGAAAGATGTGGAAGATACGATCAGAGAGGACGGATGTAGAGGCATTGCAGAGAGTGTAGAAGAAGTTTACCGGGATACTGGCTGGATAGAAAGCATCCGCTACAAGGGAAGGTTGACTCTGCGTACGCTGGGCTCTTAGCATTATCAATAATCACCACAATTGTATTTTACCCTACCATCAGCAAAATATACCGTAGCATTAGAGAACAACTATGTGTGAAACCAGCTTTATTCTACAGGCCATAGGACTTCTGAACTCCCTACAACCAACTGTGACGCAGCATGTATGAAGCCCCAGTGGCATTATACCGTTTACTTATAACTTATGTTGTATATGCATCTTATTAATTGTTAATTTATTTTTGGATATCTATGTTTTATTACTTTGATGCACAGATAGAAAAAAAAACAGCTTGTGTATTTTTTTCCTGTTGTTGAATCGTTCCTTCTGATTCAGGTACGCGCAGGTAAGTACAAAGCAGATGTGCGTAATAATTTTGTTAACACAGAGAACAGTGGAAGTTTGGAATTCGCTGCCCGGGATGTTGATGGGGGCAAATGCGGTACAGGTGTGCGATGGACATCGAGGAGCCAGAATTGAATAATATGGACATTCTTCAACCAGAAGCGATTAGTTTCGTTTGCCATTTGAAAAACAAATAAACAAATTCAATTAGTTTGACTGATCATGATGGTCTGAAGGGCATGTTCCTGTAGCGTGCTGTTTGAAGCGCAAAGCGAATACTTTATTGGATGCAGGAGAGGAACCCGGTGAGGTCTTCTACTTCTGTTGCCCATTCACTTCAGGGTTTGGCGTATGGTGCGTTCAGAGTTGCTCTTCAGCACAACACTGTTGCAACACGTGGTTGTTCGAGTTACTGTCGCTTTTCTGACAACTTGAACCAGTCTGGTTATTATCTCCTGACGACTCTCATTAATAAGGCGATTTGGTCCACATAATTGTTGGGCACGAGATGTTATTTTTGTTTTTCGCACTATTCTCTACAAAATCTAGAGATGGTTGTGCGCGAAAACCGCAGGATATCAGCATTTTCTGACACACTCAAAGCACCCTGTTTGCCAACAATAATCATACCTCGGTCAGTGCTCCCTTGATCACATTTCTTCGCCATTATGATATTTGGTCTGAACAACAAATAAACCTCTTGCCCATGTTTACATGATTTTATGCACTCAGTTGTTGCTACATGACTGCCTGATTAAATATGTTCATGAACGAGCAGATGTACAAGTGCACCTGAAATTCAGCGTTCTTAATTAATGTTCTGGATTCTTTCGCGGGGGGGGGGGGGGTGCGTAGGGGTAATGGTTTTCTAAGCCGTTTCCCTTTTTAATGATTGAAATAAATATTTAGAACTGAGTTTTTCTTGAATGGTATGTTTTGGCAGGTTAAGGCCAGCGCTTTACCTGGTTCACTTTCCTTCCGATACTTCCTAATGGCCACAGTGGTCGCCCCTAGAGCAAGAAGACGAGAGTCGCCGTCAGGCCAAATGACATCAGCATACAGAGCGGACACTTTAGTCTGTCTGAGGAACAAAAGAACAACTTCGATATGCAACAAATCTACCATCCGTTAGAATCTGTATTTGTTGTTTCCTGTGCCCAATTACTCAACAGATTGTAGATAAATTCAAGCTATTTTCAGTGTCAGGTACAATACCATATCATATGCCGCGAATTTTGTTGTTTTGCAGTAGCAATACATTGCAGTACATGATAGTAACATCCATAATTTACAATAACATGTATATGTATATTTAATTAAATATATGCAGCAAAATAAAAAGGCAAATTGCGAGGCAGTGTGAATGGGTTCATTATCTATTCAAAAATTGAATGGCGGAGGGGAGAAATTGTTCTTAAAACAATAAGTGTGTGTCTTTAGACTCTTGGAGCTACTCCTTGATGGGAGCAATAAGAAAAGACATGCCCTGGTTGATGAGATCCATAGTGATGGATGCCGCTTTTTTAAGGAGTCCCGGTTACTGACGAGGCTGTTGCTTATGATGGAGTTAGCTGAATATAGAACATTATGAGCTTTCTGATCATGTGCAGTATCCCCTCCATACCAGACGGTAATATGACCAGCTAGATTGTTTATGTATATCGATTTTCTTCGATTCCCTTCGGCACAAATCTGGAAGTCATTCCCAACCTCTTAGAACAGAAAATAAGATGATTTTCTTCAATATAGTAACTCTGTGGGATTCATTATAGGCGGCAGTGGAGGACAAGTTATTGCGTATATTTAAAGCGCAGATTGAGTGTTTCTTGATTAGTAAGGATGTCATTGGTTACGAAGGCAGCAGAATAGTGGTGAGGGGAATAGTAAAACAGCGACGATGGTATAGCGGAGCAGACTTGGTGGGCTGAATTATCTTTTGCCTTCTGATCTTGAGTTCTAATGTTCCACTCGTTCTTAAAATTCTGACCTCCGTTCGGTACAAATAGCCTATCCAAATGGCTCACGGTAATTCGTGACTCTAGAGACCCAGGTCCCATCTCGCTCTCGGACGTCCTCTATGTGAAGTGTACACGCCTCTCCGTGCTCACGAGAGCTTCCACCAGATATTCCCGCTGCCTCACAGCAAGGAAAGGCTTGGTGGTAACGATATGGCAAAAAAAAATATCAAAGGAATTTTATCCACATAGCAGCGGTCAAGTGAAGACGATACAACATCAGAAGTTGGGCATAGGGTTTCTCGAGAGTTGACTCAGCCAATAATAAACTCGAGCTTGAGGATTATTAGAGCTTGAGGGAAAGTCAAGAAAACGATCTGACTGGGAACTTCCCTTTGATATTTGTGTCAGGAGCCTTAGTTGTTATACAATAGGTCATGGAAGTTTATCGTAATTAGTATGTGGTTTATTATTATGAACACCGCGATGGAGTGAAACGTTGTGTATGTTTGCCATACAGACAGATCATACCACACATAAAACATCGAGGTAGCACAAAAGGAGAGAATGATGAATGAAGTATTGCAGTTATAGAGAAGGCGCAGTGCAGGTATGTAATAAGGTGCAAGAGCAATGATGATGTCTATTCAAACATGAATCGATCAAAAACTGAGAACAGTCCAACAAAGTGCAGTCCCTCGGCCATCATGCTGTACCGATTTTTATTTGTAGTTTATTTTTATTGATTCTTTAAATTTAAAAAATCTTATTTCAGTTTCAATCTAACCCTTCCCTCCACCATAGTCATCCATTTTCCTTTCATCCATGTGCCTATCTAGGAATCATTTAAATCTTACGAGAGGTCCGTTCACACGTCTGATAAATATATTTATCCAGGCTATGGCAGTTAGTTGGTTTGAGTTTGATATATAGCTACCGTTTGAGAAAATACTAAATAGGGTGGGTAAAGGAGAATTGGAATGTACAGGATCGTGCATATTCCGAAATCGTCCACCTGCCACAGGCAGATAAGGATTTAAGTGTGCGCAGCACTAAGAGGAGATATATTGGCCTGGAGAAGGGAATGGTTAACTGACAGAGAGTCGGGACTGAACTAGTCATTTTCAGCCTAAACTACAGTATGTCTATTGATAAATTGAATGAATTACTCCGTAATTTGTAAGGGAATTCAATATTACATAAATTCTAAGCAATGCAGGTGGAGATTTGGAAATTTATACCTACTGTACTGGCTAGCGCAATGGTTTAGAGCTTCAGCTGCACGAATGGTGTTCAATTCCCGCCACTGTCTGTAAGAAGATTTACATAACAACCCCAACCCCACCCCCCACCCCCCGTCCCCGTGGCTATATTTTTTTGGGTGGTGCGATTATCACTCACATTCAAGGATGTATGGTTCCGGGTTGGTGAGTTACGGGCATGCTATGCTGCTGTCGGAAATATGGCTTCACTTGCGGGCGGCCCCCAGCACACCTATGCTGATTTGATTTGATGCAGAATATGCAGTTCACTGTATTTATCGATGTACATGTAACTTATTTATCTACAGTTTTAAAATCTTATTTAACTAGAATTCATTGGGAGACGTGTACCAGTGGCGAATGGCTTACTTCTGTACTTTGATTGTCAGTCTTCGCTATTCACACTTTTTCACAAATTATATTGTACTTATTCATTTTCTTGTAAATGCCTGCAAGAAAACGAATCTCAGAGTAGTAGTATATAGTGACATATACGTAGTTTGATAATGAATAAAGAGGAATTAAATATTATAAATAAATTGTCAATGATAATAATACTGATTCTGATACTAAGCATTTCCCTCAGCAGGGTGGTCACCCGAAGAGAAACCTATTTAAAGAAAGTTTTGAGCGATGATAAAAGAAGTGAGGGGAAAGTTTTCACCCGCAGATTGGTAACAGTCTCAAGAAACGGTGGGGGAACAAGCACTAAACATATTGTGATTATTTCCACTTTGTTTTACCAGTGTTTGGATGCTATAGAAGAGCAGTCAGGGACACCTGACTGTGCTGGAAGGTGGGATTAAGCTGGGTAGGAGGCATAAAGACCAACGGCCGAATCGCCTCACGTCACAATCCTGACAAGAATACTGGTACCTACGACACATCTCTAAGTGGAGGCACTGTCACTGACCAAATCTCCAATGGCGCAAGTGTAGAGGACATTGCTGTGCCATATATCAGTGGCACTTGGAAGCGGCTACCAGCACTCCTGTCGGGATCAAGTGTCGGTGGAACGGAGGTGCCTTCGCACCAATCCCATTCGAGAAATTTCATCCGCTGGTGTCTTAACAGGAATATCGTGGGAGGTTCGGCTGAATGCCCAAGTGAATTGGTCAGTTTTAATCGTAGTTTCAAAAATAAGATCCTTCGCCTCATTAATCCTTCAAAATTTCATTGTCTCACGATTATCTGGGAGAACATTCATAGAACATTTCACCAACCCTTCAGTATCACTTGTCGGCGGAGACAACCCTTCATACTACCCATTATTTCGCTATGTTTTGTCTTCTCCATTAATTTACTGGTCTTACTTCTTTTCGAAAAACCTAAACTGTTCACGAATTTCTCAAATAGCAACGTTTCCAGCACCTATTCTTGGAAGACAACCCAGTAACAGGGATGCAACCCTCCCACGATCTTTGTTGCCAGACTAATGTAGGATCTATTTGTCAAATTGCTCTAGATCCCTATTTCTTTGGACCAGTCTACGTCCAAGTGGGACCTTATCAGAGGCTTTGCTGAAGCCCATGCAAGACATACATTTTTGCTCTGTTATCTTTGTTAGACTCGGCTACTTCTCCAAGAAATTCAATCAGATTGTTCAGACAGAATCAGCTATTGACACAGCCAGTTTGATTGCCCCTCGTTAGATCTTATGAACCTACGAGATCGATAATACTGTTTCCGAAAATTTAGTCTTTTCAGATCCCTACTACTGACATTCGACTCATAGGACGTACTTGACAGTCTCTTCGCTGGTACTCCAATTGCTGCCTCCAGAAATATTTCATGTGCCCAGCAACTATTTACGGTGTCACAGTTTACTTGCCACAGATGTTTGGGATAGATTCGGAGAAGACTCACATTTAAAACCGCCAAGGCCTCGAACACTTGCAATTATTTATTTATTCATTTATTCATCGATTTATTTATGTATGTATATATTTATCAATCTATCTATCTATCTATCTATCTATCTATCTATCTATCTATCTATCTATCTATCTATCTATCTATCTATCTATCTATCTATCTATCTATCTATCTATCTATTTACTTACTTACTTACTTACCGTTGACACACTTACTAAGTATGTATGTATGTATTTATTTATTTAGATTTAGATTTACACCAGAACTTCTCCTTTCCCTTTCATGAAGCCTCCAGTTGCAAGGTGCGCTTCCTGTGTGAATACTGATTAAACTTACTCATTTAGGAACTTCGGTCTCCGTAGACAGATTGCCACCATTGCTCATAGTGGGTTCTATTTTACCCTTGGATAGTCCTTCGACAATTATACTCTTTTAGGATGTCCGCGGGTGAATATTTATTTGATTGCCAACGACATTTTCTGACCATTTCCTAATCTGTTTTTTTTTTCGCAGCGCTTCCCTGTGCGTTTTATACCGTGGAAGGCTTTGTTCTCCATACATGCCACATGTTTTATTTTTTTTCCTTTATCCAATATTTAGTCATCTGTGACTTCCATAGTTCTCTAAGATTATGACCACTTTGTTTTACCATTAGAAGAAGATGTTGGCCCTGATCACTTCCTGCTTCTGCATCCATACACATAGATCTGGCAGTAGGCCGGTGCTACCATTCAGCTCTAATCAGGTCCTGACTAATGTTAATGAAATTGGTTTTCGTCCAATTTAAGATGTTTATTTCTGGTTCATGCGAACTTATATTTTGCATATCCACGATATATATGGAGTTGTACCTACTATTCAAAAACCGCCCCCCCCCCCCCACTGCAACCTCTTCAACCTGATTGTCCAGAAGGTGTTGAATCTGTGAAACTGATTGCCAAAGGTAGCTGTGGAGGCGAAGTCGTTGGATGCATTTAAAGCAAATATTGATAGCTTCTTAATTAGTAAGTGTGTCAACGGTTACGGAGAGAAAGCATGAGGATGAATTTGAGATGGAAAAATATCAGACGTGAATGGAATGACAGTATAGATTCTATGAGCCGAATGGCCTAATCCTGCTCCGATGTCGTATGGTCTTATAACCAATTTCATTCTCTGAGATACGGTACACTGGTATTCCTGACTACTTAGTTCAAAACCTCTCTTGGCCTCATCTGAAAGATCGTATTGAGCCTTTTATGATGAAGCAGTAAGTATTCGGGACCGTCGAAGACACAAAGTTGATGAATCCGCTCTGCATCCAGTCCAACGCAATCGCGCTTTGCTATAGTTTAAAGGCTAGAGCTTGCACACACTACACCAATTTTGGCCTGGTTAATGTGTTGCCCAGACTGAATATACTGTACTTGCTCTTAAACTTTATTCTACTGCACATGAAGACATGTATTTGGTATTTTTACTTCATATTTTCTCCATGTTACCTTGGTTACTGCCTTTCGTAGTGTCTGTTCCCGAGCTTCCAAAACACATCGCTTTAAATTTTTCTGGGTGAACCTTCATCTACCACGGTTCTGACCACATTATATGGAGGCACGGCAGCGTAGCGCAAGGCTTTACAGAGACAACTGTGAGATAGGATGTTCAGCCGCCGTAAGGAGAATGTACGTGAACGCATGGATTTCCTCCATGTGTTCCGGTTTACTCATACATTCTAAGGAGATACGAGGTAACTGGTAATTGGGCGACGTGAACTGGAACCATTGGAAGAGCCAGATTTCGTGATGTTTATGGAAATTAAACTCATCAGTACCGCTCTGCAGCTGAAAAATAATCTCCTCACTATCGACAGCACCACAAATTCCCGTCTCATTTTTGAACCTACTAATTATACCCCCTTCATACACTCTAGTCCCAACAAGCTCTTCCATGGAAAGCCCTAAGCCTGGCTGCGAAATAAAGGACTGCTGAACATGGGGCAAGCAATCCATTCCCTTAAGACTCTAGTGCAACAGAACCGCTAAAAGAAGCTCCCCGGAAAAGGAAAACCTTCTAAACAGAGCTCCACATGGAGACAACTTGAAAGAGGCCCAGGACAGAAGCCTGGCGAGCTGCTGTAGGCGCTTTTGCCCCAGTAGGGGTGATGGGCTTAAGAAGAAAACGGGTCTGATTATCTGTAGAAATAAATTAACTTGTTTCCACAGGTTACTCGTGACCATTGCCGAATTCGCCGCAGAGATGGTATGCGCAGAAGTAGATCCTAGAATCATTTCGCTCTATGTTTTCCGTCACTAGGGTCGACACTTCGTATACCTGTTCCGTGAACCTCCCCTCCGCATCTACGAATTGGCCCACTCTGTAAATGAACCGCAGATGACATAGGTTGCTCCGTTTCTTCCACTTTATAGAATAAAACAAGCCAAGGTCCTGGCTACAATTTAGAGTGGCCGGACTCCCGACACGGGCGGGCTGATTTGGCGGAGAACGGAAAAAGGCGGTCTGAGACACAGAAACTGAGGAGAGAGAGAGAGTGATTTCTGCACAGTCTGCCTTCCTGGTGGTTTGACATTATTAAAGATAAAATGCAGATGAATATTGGAAGCTCCGATGTGCAGTTGAGAGCAATTACGAGAGTGCGCTGCACTTTCCCGCCAACGCATTACCGACCCCAATTTAATGCACTTCAACCTGAGCGCATAAGTGTGAGCAGCCTTGAACCAGTGTGCGGTTGTGATTTCAACTATCGTCTGGTCAACAATTGAAACTGTCTTACACTCATTTGGGCCGTTTTCATGTGCTGAAGACCACGATAGTTTGCATTTTTTAAATTAAAATATGAGCCCCTTCTCCCATTCCAAACAGCTAGCCCTGCTTTCAAACCACAGTTGCTTGGTGTAATTTTTTGGAATCAGATCCTATCACAGGTAACATGGGTTGATTTCACCCCACCCATCTTTTTTACAAATTGCCTCTTTGGAAGACAGAAAAAGGAGTAGCCTCAGACTGAACTATTAGTTGCACTACCTGCTGCCCATTCCCTTAGTTTTATCCAAATCCCTTTCTTAAAACTCTATAGGACATCCCTCCAGTTACTGCATTTCCCGGTGGGGTAAGAACAAATTTACCACACCATCACTCTTGACTAATCTACCTTTCTAATTCTACCTGTTCGGATTATCGACTATCGGTATTTAAACAAAACAGAGAACTCAGAACATAGAACAGTACGACACACAACGTTGTGCTAAACCAATAAAATTAGTAATGAATTGTCACCTAAGCTCTTCTGTCTACATACTATCCATTTTCCTCACAGCCATGCACCTATTTAAACTTCTTTTAAAAGCCCCAAATACGTCTGTCTCTATCATCGCACTAGCGCTTTCCAGGCACACACACTCACTGTGGGAAAACCCAGCCCCTCAAATCTCTTTTGAAATTACCCGCTTTCACCTTGAATTCTTGCCCTCGTATTAGAAACCTTATTAATTAAGAATAATTTATCCTGAATTCTCTCTGAAATAGCTGCTAAACTCTGCTCCGCTATAAATTCGGATCGTTCCCCTTGTAATATGTAAGAGAAAACAAAATGGGCGAAGCATCTCATTGTTCGTGACCGAGTTAAACCCTAGGTGTTAATCGCAAACGCGTGTTCATCGGTTTGTATGGTTGCTGCAAGGGAGGAGTGAGATCCTTTGTAATTGATGTAAAACAAATACATGCTTATTAATAAATGTTTAGTTGTATTGTAAACAGACAGAAGCGCGCTGCGGATTTCCTGTTTTCGCGGGGCCAAGTATATGCAGATGGAACTTGGTTTGCAAACACATAAAAATACACGTCTACTCGCAGCGGTCATATCACACTTGGAGTACTCTACTTTCATTAGTCCAGGAAGCCTTTCTCCAGAGAAGGAAAGAGAGTGGGTGGTGGGAGAGGCGACCTCATCGGGGTTAATTTTAAATCGGAATGTGCTCGATAGAGTCGGTGCCGATATTACCAAATAACGACGGCTTTATTGGAAGCGGGCGTGGGCGAAGACGGTGGAAATTTAAATTAGAAGTCATCAGCGAAAATATAATGGCAAGAATAGAATGCTGGGGCTCTTTAACCGATTGTTCAAACCGCACTTCGCGTATTGTGAACAGATTTCAACCCCCATATCTATGAACGAATATATTACAATTGCCGAGAGTCCAGAGGAGGTTCACGGGAATGATCCCATTAATGTAACGGTTGTCATTTGAGAAGCGCTGATGACTCCGGGCCTGTACTCGATGGAGTGTAGGAGAATGAAGGGTGATCCACTAAACCCAATGAATATTGGAAGACCAAGAAAGGGTGGATGTGGAGAGGAGGTTTCCGAGAGTGGGACAGTCTATGACCAAAGTTCGCAGCCTCAAAAGAGTGAGATGTACCTTTAGAACAGAAATGAGAGGGATCTTTTTCAGCCGGAGGGTAGTGAATCTTCGGAATACATTGACACAGGCGGCTGCAGAGTCCAGGTCACTAGGTATATTTAAAGAGGAGCTTGATGGATTGTTCATTACTTCCAAGGTTGTTAAATACACAATGGAGGTTCTAGTAATCAAAATTCAGATGTTGAAAAGGCACCAACCAATTTTTACACAGGAAGTTCCCACAAACCAGCATTACAGCTGACTGGCCTGGAAGGATGGATAATGGAGCCAAGTGCGGGACGGAATCACTTTATCTTGCTTTCAGAGGAGTGGCAAAGGATAGTCAGGCTTTAGGTTAACTTCTCGTCTGAACACGGCACAGTAGGCAACGCGCATCGATTTCGCACGGGATTTCTTCTGGACTTACAAAGAAATTGAAATGAATGAAATAATTTGTATAGATGGGATGCAAAACAAAGGAATATGTTCACTGTCCCTCGGCGCAATTACAAACCAATTACGTTGATTAACTGATTGCACTAATCGGTTCTAATATCTTGGTCGTAAACGCAACATACACACACACACACACACACACACACACACACACACACACACACACACACACACACACACACACACACACACACACACACACACACAGAGAGAGAGAAACACACGAAACAGGTCTGTGACCAGTGGTATTCCTCAGGGACTGCTGCTGAGACCTCTTTAAGGGGCTTTAAAGGATACAACAAAATATAGACCAATTGCAGATTTGGGCGACAGAAAACGTAGATTGTGCCGTTATTTCAGGTGTCGGCCGGAAACGTCCACAGTTTATACTTCTCCATAACCTGACCTGTTAAATTCATCCGTCATTGTTGTGCATGTCCCAGCAACTGCAGAATCTATTGTGTTGTGTATTGATTTGTTCCGGGCAAGTGTGGTGTAATGAATCGGGAAATAGGACCCACACTGCTTCTTTTTCTTAATGAAAGTAAGTTACCCCAAAAGTTGTCAAGTATAAGAGTAAGGTACACCGGTAATGGCAGGACACTGAAATACAGAAATGTACAGAGGGATTATGGGATCAAAGTCCATAACTCAGTCGCCTCATATGTAGATTGGAGGAATGCATATACAATCATTGCCTTTATTGGTCAGTGCATTGATAATAATAGTCGCATGTCATTTGTACGCGCAGAAAATTTTGCTTCAGCAGCCCTTTGAATATTGTATGCTTTTCTTGGCACTCCATTATTTGTAGGATGTGGAGACTTTAGAAAGAGTGCAGAAAACATCTCCAAGGATTCCGCCTGGATTCGACGGCGTGAGTTATATAGAGAGGTTGGACATATTTGTTTACTATCTCAGGAGTGTAGGAGGGTGAGAGACAACCTACTTGTAATTTGAAAGATTAAGTGAGGCTGATATGCGATGGTACTGAATGTGGATACGATTGTGTCGTTTCCGAGTAAATTGATCACCTTCACACATACAAGACACATTGTGAGCCGAAGTGAATGTACCTGTGCTGTATTGTACAATGTCCTACTCATTGAAAATTTTGCAGAGACTTTGGACTTTAATTCCTCCTCACAACGACCTCCTGCACAAAGCTCATTATTTGAATCTTTGCTTATCGGAAGTCGGTCAGGAGAAACTATTTACCTGTCTTTCTCAGAAGTCATCGCGATGTCATGGAGGCATGCAGCACGGTAACAGGCACCTCAGCCCACTGTGTTGCCAGCGAGCTGGTCCCACCTTCTCGTCATTATCCCATAGACCTCAAAACCGCTACAATATTTCTACTTTGCGAGATAGCTTTTAAATTGTGTTATTAAATAGACTTTGACCACTATTTCTAGAAGCTCATGCAAAATACGCACCACTCTTTGTGTGAAAAATCTGCTACTGAGCTTATCTTTAGATCACTGGCATATGATCTTAAACTTGTACCCTCTTGGTCTCCTGACCCTTTCCCTTTATACATTCGATGTTCTTTCTCCTTGTCTATGCACCGCATGATCTTATACACATTCAGCAGCTCACTTTTTAAACTCTAATGTTCCAGAGTGTAGTCCTAATCAACACAACCACTCCTAAATCAGGTCCTTATGTATATGCAACATCCTATTCAGCACACATTCTAGTTTATGGCAGAAGAATTGGACCTCGATTGTGTCTATGTCTAAGATCCTGCGGATGAACTGACTGAAATATTTAACATCTCCTCGCATTAAGATGCATTTCCTTCCAACTTTAAGTAGACCACCATTGCTCCGGTAGACAGGAAAAAAACCCAAAATGACTGGTCTTAAAGTCCACCGCATTGTGGCTTTGACATCTGTCTTCATGAAGCGCTTCGATGAGCTATTCATGGCACGTAGGACTTTCGCTTGCCACAAAACCTCCACCCACTGCAATTCACCCATCATCGAACCAGGTCTACGGCGGACGCTATGACCATCGCCATACAAAACTGCAGAGAATCTTAGACAGAGCGCAGGATATCAGGGAAACCAGTATCGATAAAGCAGAAAACTTACTCAAACACAGCATACACCCAGGACATTCTCTCTTATCCCCTTTCCAATCGATTAGAATATACGAAGGCCCGAAAGCACGAATCATTAGGCTCAAAAACAGCTTGGAGGGGCTCTCTGTAATAACGTCGTTTCCAACGGCTTCCCTACACGTGCCCGATTATCGGCCTCTCTGAGGTGTTACTGAGTAGCTGCTGCATTTGGTACGTTATGAGACATGGGGGGCAGAATTAGAATTCGGTCCATTGAGACTGCTCAGCCATTCACCATGGCTGATTTATTATAATTTTCAACCCCTTTCTCCGGCTCCCCGTAACCTTTGACACCCTGACTAATCACAAAACTATCAACCTGCTTTCAAAATACCTAATGACCTGGGTGGTACAGTCGCCCGTGACAATGATTTCCAAGGATCTTCACCTGTTGACTCAAGAAATGCCTGATCATTTCGGTCCGAAATTGATATCACCCTAGTCTGAGGGAGTGGTCTGATTCGAAAAAGAAGCTGTTGGATTACTTTGCATTACTGAATGTTTTTTTTTCTTTATCTAAGAAAAAATGTGCTGGCATCTGGGACTGTCCAGAGGAGGTTCACAAGGATGTTCCCACCCTGAAAGATGGCCCTTAGCCTGTATTCGCTGGAGATTAGATTAGATTTAAAGAATGGTAGTATATCTTATTGAAACCTATCCAGTATTGAAAACCCTGGACAGAGTGCATGTGAAGAGGATGCTTCCTATATTGAGAGAATCCAGGAGTGTAGGACATTCCTTTTTAAATAGATGGTCATGAATTTCTTTATCTAGAGGGTGGTGAATCTGTGGAGGTCATTCCTACGAGTGGCTGTGGAGGTAAAATCATTGCATATTTAAAGAGGAGGTTGATAGGTTCTTGATTACTAGAGACTTCAAAGGCATCAGGGAGAAGGCAGGAGGATAGTCTTGAAAGGGATAATAAATCAGCCATGAAGGGTTGCTGCACAGAATCGATGCCCAGATTGTGTTCCAATGTCTTCTGATATTATCGTTTACTTCAGAAAAAAAAATCCGTTTAACATTATGGAACTGTATCGTGCTGATGATGATTGTGGTTGAGATGTGGTTGTCAATCGGTACAGAGTGGTGTTCACTCGTGATGACATCGAGGACTCAGTCTTGAACGACTTGGGTTAAACTGTATTGCGGCTATAGGAGGGAGAGTCACACCATGGTTGCGGAGAGGAAGGAGTGCTGCACCGTGGGATTTACGATTTTAAAATTAATTTTCAAAGCAACCTCACATCGACAGTCTCGAGGGATAGGATTGGAAATATAGAAACATTTTTAAAAATCTACAGCGCCATTCAGGCCATTCGGCCCACAAAGCATACCTATTTTTCTAAACTCCATGTATCCATCCAGGAGTCTCATAAAAGACCCTGTCGTCTCCGTAGGTATCACCGCCGCCGGCAGGCCATTCCACGCACTCGCCACTCTCTGCGTAAAAAAAAAAAATGCCCCTTACATCTCCTCTGTACCTTCTTCCAAGCACCTTAAAACTATGCCCACTCGTGATAGCCATTTCAACCCTGGGAAAAAGCCTCTTATTATCCACAGGCTCAATACCTTTCATTGTCTTGTACACCTCTATCAGGTCACCTCTTATCCTCCGTCGCTCCAACGAGAAATGGCCGAGTTCGCTCAACTTCTTCTCATAAGCAATGTTCTCTAATCCAGACAACATCCTTGCAAATCTCCTCTGCATTCTTTCTATGGTTTGCATGTCCTTCTTGTAGTGAGGAGACGAGAACTGAGCACAGTACTCCGAGTGGGGTCTGACCAAGGTCCTCTATAGCTGCAACATTACCTCTCGGCTCTTAAAATCAATGCAAAGATTGATGAAGGCCATTGCATCGTATGCGTTCTTAACCACAGAGAAAACCTGCGTAGCACCTTTGAGTGTCCTATGTACTAGGTCCCCAAGATCCCCCTGACCCTCCACACTGCCCAGAGTCTTGCCATTAATGCTATATTCTGCCATCATATTTGACCTACCAAAATGAACCACCTCACACGTAACTGCGTTGAACTCCATCTGCAATTTTTAGCCTAGATTGTGTCCTATGAATGTCCCCCTGTAACCTCTGACAACAATTTACACGGTCCGCAATAACACCAGACATTCTGTCAACAGCGAATTTATTAACCTATCTCTCCACTTACTCATCTAGCTCATTTATAAAAGGATTGGGCACATGCTAGTAAGTGAAAGATTAAGGCCTAATATTTATCTTTCTCTGGTCCTCACGAGAACATTAACACACACAGTCATGTTGGGATCTATGACACTTTGCTATGCACAAATTAACCCATCTCATGTCGTGTCGTTTCCTGGTCTGTGAGGGTGTTGGAGTTGCTTCCGAGTTTCCTAATGCGACGAGTACCTGGAAAAAAAATGGAGTGCCATAACTTCTTTATACGCTGGGCTGCCACCCCAACCACGTACGCAACTTTTCTCAGAGGTTGGCATCGTCTGCACAGTGACCGTAACCTACAGAGCTCATCCAGGGACTGCCTCCTCAGCTCTTTCCAAATGAATAACGAGACGCTCAACAGCTGGACTCATTTCCTCACCACTTGGTACATGTTGGAGCCAAACATGGCAACAGGATAAGATATCGCTAGCTTCAACATCAGAGAGGCTTTTCCCTCTGCTGCGTGCTAATGTTTAATGCGTCATTCCACCTGCGCTAAGCAGGTTAGCAAGTTTTGAGGAAAATCCGAACTAACTACACAGGGGCGCTGGAAGAGGTGACCATCTGAGGATTCAGTGCCCCGTGGGAGAGTGTTAGAAATGGAAAGCAATTTGTTATTGAACTGGAATAGGTTAGAACTTTATTTCCTGGACTGCAGGAGAATAAGAGGAGATTTGGCAGGGTTATTCAAAATGATATGGGATTGCGATGCAATCGTTGCAAGTAGGGTTTTCATTTGAAGTGGGTTTGTACTAGTGAAACGCTCGGGTTCCCTCGGCTGCATACGTCTAGGGAAGGCAATCTTCGGCCCCGCCAAGCGTGTAATAAACCCCTTGTTTGTGTGGATGCAGCTTGATTCGTTACCCTATTACAAATAAGTACCACGAAATAAAAGACAGTACACGGCATACAATAAAAGCATTTAGCTTTTTAATTCAGAGTTGGACTAAAGGGCGAGTAAAGAAAAGAAAAGGAAAGGGCCAATTTTAATGAAACAGTTTAATATGCACAGTGTGGACCTCATAGTGTCCCCTTCGCCGATCCTCCTTTGATCTCCCTGGACTTTGTCGAATCATGGACTGGCTCCGGTTTGATTGCTGCGAACTCTTCTCTTCGGTGTCTTCTCCCTTCATCTCCGGCCGAACAAAATACCCAGCTCACACTGGTGTTAGTCACACAACACCAAAATACACTCCTTTCATTGCATGGCTCAGATTCCAAAGTGCACGTTATCTCTAATCATAACCCAAACATTGCTTCTGCAGAAAGATGATTACTTTAGCATAGAAAACTTTGCCAAGTTGTTACACTAGAAATAAAGTTAATGAGTTAAGTGTGAAATATTAAATATTGAAGGGGATCGTGAAGGGGAACTTCTTCACTTGGAGGGCGGTGAGACTGTGGAGCCAGATCCTGGTGGAAGGGGTGAATGCGGGCTTGATTATAAGTGATAAGACCAGTTTGGAACAATGTACATGAAATGGAAGGGGTGTGGAACGCTGTTATCGCGATGCAAATCGATGGCAGCTGGCCAGAATAATAATTCGCAACAGGTGAAAGTTTGCAGATGCTCGAAATTCAAAGCAACAGACTCATTGCTGGAGGAACTCGGCAGGTCAGGCGGCATCTATCGAACAGAGTAAACAGTTCATGTCTCAGGCCGAGACTTTTCTTCAGGTCTGGGATTTACTTCGAAACGCTGACTAAACAATAACCTACCAATTTTGCTTTAAGCTTACCCTATGATTTGGCTTCTACAACCGTCTGTGGCAATTAATTCCATAGATTTCTTGCTAAAGAAATATCTCCTAATTTCTTTTCTAAATGATGCCCTTCTATTTCGATGCTGTGGTACTAAACTCCCCTGCTATAGGAAACACTCTCTCCATCTCGACTCTATATAGGATTTCCGGGCAGGTTGTACAAAATACCGTACACAAACCAAAACTACAGGATGTTGTCTGAGAACATTTCACAAACGGAAGTATCCTAAAGTTGCTTCACCGTGGAATTATCACGAATGTGGATTCAGTTTTGGAAAGTCTACAGTTCATGTTCTATCTATTCTTGCTTACTTTAAATTTACATTTTCAACGATTTGGCGCGGAAATAGCTCTGCGGATGTGGCATGCAGTATCAGCACAGCGCTGAACTAAACTAAATCGGTAGCAGTTTCTCCCGGACAATGTCAGGAACTCTGCGATTTAATATTTAATATTCTGTTTGCTATTTGCTATCTTTTAGTTGTTTACGCGATTATGTTTCCTTTTTTGCGTTTTGGATTTTTGATATAATTTATTGTGTGTATGTTTTTTCTATTCTTGAAACGGGCTCCATGGTGTTTCTTTCTGTCTACGGGAGGACAAATCTCAAGGTTGTATACAGAATACTTTAATAAAAGTGTTTTGAACTTTGAAGCATTGGTGGCGGGGAGTTCAGTAATCTCCTGGTAAATGTGGGGGTGGGGGGAGCGAGGGTTGGGGAACAAGCGGTTTCCCAGTCTAACAGACCTTGTTCTAATCGTACGGTAACTCTGCCTGATGGTAGGGAGCTAAACAGGATATGATAAGTGCTGCACTAAAGGGAATTTCGCTTTGTTTCCCTGCTGAATCTGGCTTACTGACCGCAGCCCCGTGAATGACTGAGTTCTACCGCTACCACATCATTAGTGCTCACCTTTCAGAGCCATTCTTTTATACCCAGTATAATTTACGACTTACTACACCATAAATTTTAGTTTGCTTGCTGCCATGCAGATGAAGTGCAAATTGTGGAAATTAAACCTCTGGGCATCCAGGAAAGCGGTCAATATGATGCATTTTCATTCTATCGTTCATTGAACTAACTGTATCACTATTTTCTTTTTCAACGGGTTCCGTTGGGTTCCATTGTTTTGTAGCTGCCTGTAAGGAGGTGAGTCTCAAGGATGTATGATGTATACACACTTTGATAACAAATATACTTTGAACATTTAGCAGTGTTTTTACTGCAAAGCTGAAAAATGAGAAGCATGCACTGAAATTACACTAACGGGGGCGCTATCGTTCTCTTGTCGAACGCATCAGGAGCAAGAGAAACAAGAATTTGCATGCATCTTTACGGTACCTTTCATTTGTCACATGATTTCAATTACCCAATGAAATTCTGAATTGCACAGAGGGATATTACGACGAAGTGTCCTAGTAAAACTGAGAGAATTAGGTATCATAGCACCTTATAAATAAGCTGATATTCGGGATTTCCATTGTGTGCCCAACATCTCTGATATGGTCAGCCACTTCCTTGCAAGAACCGACAAAGCGAACCGTTGCTCCTCTACCTCCATTGCCTGTATACCTTTCCACATATATTGAAAACAAAGCAAATTTGTCATAAATCTTCTGCACGAGTGCATTTCATACGTTTTATTTTAATAAAAATCAATATATCATGACAGCTCTCCTGACTATCATATTAACATATCATGAATAAGTATACAAAACCCGTATGCTAGCCAGAGTTTAAGGTGCGATTCCTTCCAGGCGTTCTGCTGTCTTCCAACTTTCCCAAGGCATTTAGTTAAAGGTACTAAATTTTGGGGTCGGAAGTGTGGTGGGATGCCCAGCACAGTAGTCACTGATTTGATTCTATGCAAACGACGCATTTCACTGAATGTTTCGTAAACACAAAGTGCACTGCAGATGCTGTGGTCAAATCAAGACGTACAAAAAAGCTGGATGAACTCAGCAGGTTGGGCAGCATCCGTTGAAAGTAGCAGTCAACATTTCGGGTCGAGACTCTTCGTCAGGACTAAAGAAGGTGGGGGAACGGGCCCTATAAAGAAGGTGGGGGGATGGTGGAAAACCAATCAGAGGAAAGATCAAGGGGTGGGGGAGGGGTAGCAGGGAGGGGATAGGCAGGAGAGGTGAAGAAGGAATCTAAGCGGAAAACACTATGGGTAGTAGAAGAAGGCAGAATCATGAGAGGTGATAGGCAGCTAGAAGAGGAGACAGAGTGAAGGTGGGATGGGGGAAGGGAGAGGGAGGGAATTACCGGAAGTTGGAGAATTCGATGTTCATACCAAGGGGCTGGAGTCTACCCAGACGGTAGATGAGATGTTGTCCCTCCAGCCGAAGTTTGGTCTCATCATGGCAGTAAAGGAGGCCATGTATGGACATATCCGAATGGGAATGTGAAGGAGAGTTGAAGTGAGTAGCAACCGGGCGATCCTGTCTGTTGTGGCGGACGGAGCGTAGGTCCTCGACTATAAACCCACTGACTCCCATAATTACCTTGATTATACCTCTTCCCACCCTGCCAAATGCAAAAATTCCATTCCCTATTCCCAGTTCCTCCGTCTCCTCCACATCTGGTCCAAGGATGAGCCTTTCCGTTCAAGGATATCCCAAATGTCCTCTTTCTTTAAGAATCGTGGTTTCCCTTCTGCCGTTATCAATAATGCCCTCACCCGCATCTCCTCCATTTCTCGCACTTCAGCTCTCACCCCATCCTCCCGTCGCTACAACAGGAACCGTGCCCCCCTTGTCCTCACCTATCACCCCACCAGCCTCAGGATCAAGCATGTGATCCTCTGCAACCTCCGTCACCTTCAACAGGACCCCACCACTAAGGACATCTTTCCCTCTCTACCCCTCTCTGCTTTTCGCAGGGATCGTTCCCTCCGCGACTGCCTGGTCCACACGTCCCTTCCCACAGATCTCCCATCTGACACTTGTCCCTGCAAGCGTAAGTGCTACACCTGTCCCTACACCTCATCTCCTACCGCCATTCAATGTCCCAAACAGTCCTTCCGGGTGAGGCAACACTTCACTTGTGAGTCTGTTGGGGTAATGTATTGCATCCGGTGCTCCCGGTGCGGTCTCCTCTTCATCGGCGAGACCCGACGCAGATTGGGGGACCGCTTAGTCGAGCACTTACGCTCCGTCCGCCACAACAGACAGGATCTCCCGGTTGCCACTCACTTCAACTCTCCTTCACATTCCCATTCGGATATGTCCATACATGGCCTCCTCTACTGCCATGATGAGACCAAACTTCGGCTGGAGGAACAACATCTCATCTACCGTCTGGGTAGTCTCCAGCCCCATGGTATGAACATCGAATTCTCCAACTTCCGGTAATTCCCTCCCTCTCCCTTCCCCCATCCCACCTTCACTCTGTCTCCTCTTCTAGCTGCCTATCACCTCTCATGACTCTGCCTTCTTCTACTACCCATACTGTTTTCCGCTGAGATTCCTTCTTCACCTCTCCTGCCTATCCTCTCCCTGCTACCCCTCCCCCACCCCTTGATCTTTCCTCTGATTGGTTTTCCACCATCCCCCCACCTTCTTTATAGGGCCCCTGCCCCCTCCTTCTTTAGTCCTGACGAAGGGTCTCGACCCGAAATGTTGACTGCTCCTTTCAACGGATGCTGCCCAACCTGCTGAGTTCTTCCAGCTTTTTTGTACGTCACTGTATGTTTCCTTGTGCATATGACAAATAAAGCTAATCCTTTAATCATTAAGATTTTTTTTTTGATTTTATATACTGTTTAGACGCGATTGACTGCTGCAGTGTTTTCAACGATATCTTAAACTGTTAAAATGTTGAATCATGTCAACTAACCAGATGAGAACTTTGTATACCCGGCTGTTCATTTGATTCTCATTTTATGGAGAGGATTTGTTTTCTGGTGCGGCGCACTTTGCCCTGTACGATCCATAAATTCAGTAATTAATATGGAAATTAATGGTCAGTGAAATTCCCGTCACAGGTTAGCACCACTGGCCAACTGGTTAGACTCTTCATTAATGACGAAATGAGGTTTCTGCACGAAACTCTGGAGGAACTCAGCAAGTCAGGTAGCATATTTGTAACATAAAATGCGTGGACGTTTCGGGCCACGACGCTTGGTCAGTCATGAAGAAGAGGCTCAGTTCGGAACGTCGACTTTATATTAATTTCCATTGATGCTGCGCCTATTGAATTCCAGCAGCTGTATAATGACCTGTGTTTTCCTATCTTGGCTGAGTCACCCCAAAATTGTGCTTGATCAGGTCCATAGAAGGTGAATCCAACTGGGATTAACGCACAGACATCTGCAGTGAAACATACTTGTTATCAGTCATCTAGCAATCTCAGTGCTTCTGGTGGAACCTCCTTCTCCTTCTAAATAACTCCATTAACAATTTATCTGTATATAAAGTTGGATTTACACTTCCCCTTACCTTTCCCGCGAGTACTTGTGAGATGTCCAGTGCAGACATCTCTGGGGAGCAGTGCTCTTCCCTGTACAGTAATTTTCTTTGAGCATTATGAAGATTTTTGGGGAGGAATACTCTACCCATCCTAATTCATTTTTCTCTCCTCTCCAGCTTCCACCTTCCATGCAGCCCTAATGAGTTTACCTGGTTCACAAGTACCCGATAATAGTTCGTACGAAAAGTTACTGAATTATCTGGAGAGAATGGAGCTGCCACCAGCTGTCCGACTTCTCGGTCACATTCGCTATAAACGCAAAACTATTTACCAGTCTAAATCCAACTTATTCATCTGGACTTCTCAGTCTTCCTTCATGGTACAGCAACTTTGTCTAATGTGACTACCACTGGAGCCTTAGGTCTTATCCACTAGTTTCAGGAACAGTTATTACCTTTCAGCCATCAGACTCCTGAACCAGTGTAGACAACTTCATTAATTTCGACGCTGAACTGATCCCACTAACTATAGGCTCATTTTCAAGGATTTATAGTTATGATCTATCTATCTGCACAGTTTGTCTGTTTTACAACTTTGACTGTTTGCCAGTCGGCGTGTATTCGTTTGCGTTTCTCTGAACTACTGTCAATGCTTGCAAGAAAATGTATCTCGAGGTGCTATGTGGGGACATGTACGAACTTTGACAACTTTAGTTTCAACGTTGCAAATAGTGTCGCACTGACAGTCGGAGAGTTCCCAGAGACTGGCATCGGTTGAGATGTTCAGGGAATAGTGAGTCAGGTGTTAGTCCTAGAAATCTGAAATAAGGTTCCCCATGCCAAGCCTATTCAGAAAGTAATAAGACATGGGATCCAAAGACACCTTGGTTTGTGAATCCAGAATTCTGAATGGAGGTCGATGACCAGTTGCGTTCCGCAGGGATCTGTTCTAGGACCCCTCGTCTTTCTGATTTTTTTTTATAACTGTTCTGGATGGGGTGAGTGGAGTGAAAGGTGAGTTGGTTTGCTGATGACACAAATTTGGGGATGTTTTGGATAGTCTGAAGTGTTGTCAAAGGTTACAGCATGAAATCAATAGGATGCAGAACTGGGTTGAGAAGTGGCAGAGGGAGCTCAACCCAGATAAGTGTGAAGTAGTTCATTTCGGTAGGTCAAATTTGAAGACAGAATATAATATTACTGGAAAGACACCTGGCTGTGTGGAGGACCATCGAGAACTTGGGGTTCATGTCAATAGGACACTCAAAGCTGCTATGCAGATTCACAGTGTTGTTAAAAATGCGTATGGTGTGTTGGCCTTCATCAACAGTGGGACTGATGATGTATCGTGGTGTATTGTTACAGCTATACAAGACGTTCCTTAGACCCCCAATTGGAGTACCGTGTTCAGTTCTGGTTATCTCATTACAGGAAGGATATCTATACTATAGAGAGAATGCAGAATAAGATTTATAAGGATGTTGCCTGGATTGGTGAGCATGCTTTTTGAGATTACGTTGAGTGAACTTTGCCTTTTCTCCTTGGAGAAACAGAGGATGAGAGGTGACCTGATGGGTCTATGAGATGTTGAGATGCATTGATCGTATGGATATCCAAAGGCTTTCTTTCCAGAGCTGAAATGGCTAAAATGAGAGGTCATAGTCTAAAGTTGCTTGGAAGTGGGTACAAGGGGGATGTCAGAGGTAGGTTCGTTACACAGAGAGCGATGGGAACGTGGAAAACAAAACTGGCAAAGGCATATACAGTAGGGTCTTTTGAGAGACTCATGGAGCTTAGAATAGTAGAGGGTTCTGCGGTAGAGAATTCTAGAGAGATTCTAGAGTAGGTTACATTGTCGGCACAATATTGTGGCCCGAATGGGCTGTAATCTGCTCGAGACTTATATGTTTTTCTGTTTCTATGGTTGACAGGTTCATCGTGATCACATTGAATAATGGAGTGGTTGTCACGAGGTGGGGGCAAAGGTGCTAGGAGAGGACCCACAATCAAGACATAAACACGTCTTTCTTAGGTACAATAAAATAGCGTTTTTACTCGCTACACAGAAGATCGGGAAATCAAGGAGGACAAAGAGGGTCTCAGAAGACCTGGGACTTGGAAACAGGGAACTGGGATCGCCGCGGCCATGACTTGGACAGCGAAAATATGGACAACTGCTGACCTTGGACTTGGAGACTGGGATCCATGGATCGCCGCAGCCGGGAACGTGCAACCTGGATCGTCGCGGACCCTGGACTAGGAGACTAGGACCTTGATTCACCGCAGTCTGAAACGTGGACACCATGGATCGCCGCAGCCAGAAGCGGGGACACCAAAACACAGGACAAGGAATCTCGAACCAGGACTCCTCCTTCAGATCAGGAATCGAGTCAGGACTCTTCTTCGGGGGGTAGACAGACACTGGGCATGACATCGAGCCGGAACTCCGCCTTCAACTCAGGCACCGAGCCGGCACTCTTCTAGGGGTAGATACGGACAAGGGGCATGAACATCAAGTCAGGACTCCACCTTCCACTCAGGCACCGAGCCGGGACTCTTCTAGGGGTAGACATGGACAAGGGGCATGAACGTCGAGTCAGGACTCCGCTTGTCTTGTATGAAACCACACCTGATGTGGTAACCGCAGGAAGGTTAAATATGTCAGTCCCAGGTTGAGCATTAGCAATGTCAGACTCCCCGCCGCTAGAGGAATTCAACTTACAAAATATCTCCTGTTTCTTTGACTTCAACATTCGGGAAGTATTTTCCAGTTTAGTGAGGAACGCTGGTGAATAGCTTATGTTGCCTAGTGATCTCGAGTCACTCCTTGCAGCAGAATTTGGGACACGGCCTCTTCGCGCAAGCAACGGCATCAGAAGCCATTCATTACTTGGGGGCAGCCTCTGTTTAATAGGCTCTGCTTCCCTTTCCCTTCGCTGAGCAGCCTGGACTACACTCTTGTGCAGGAAGGCGAATTGCTGGTACTCCAATGCGTGCTGGATGACTCTGGCTTGTCGTAGCGGCGGCGGCGACGTGCGAAGGCTTCTTAACACTCTCGCCCCGAACTGCTAAAGCCAGGGGCTTATAAGCTGCCGGTTCGGATCGAGGGTAGATTACCTTGATTGCCAAGCTCAAGGGACGCGTGAAACGGAATTAGAAGGAAACAAGGAGTCAATGGTCCGGATTGCAACCTAACTAAATTTAAAGGGGAACCGATCCGGGCCATGACAGTGGAAGGAGGAGGCCGAATAGTCTAATCCGGTTTTTGTGTGTTATGTTATCATGTTTCCCTGACAGACATTTATAACATCCCTGTTTCGGAGGTTTTGTATCTGGATCGAGAGCTCCAGTTGCCAGTGTTGTTAATCGGCTTATTTCAGCTTGTGTGTTTCTGAGTGGTTCCCAGCTATTGTCGTGTTACCTTTCTGGACTTGCGTATCTGGTATGGATTCTCCTACACTTGTTCCATGTGAACTGCTACCTCACGTAAATGTCCCTATGCACTGAAGTCGCAAATTACTGGAGGTTAGCAGTAAATGAGGAAACGGGAATGGAAAAGTTGGTATACAAAGACAATTCTGTATTCTGGCGGTAAGAGACGCAACAGCGTCTCTTTCACCTCCGAAGATTGAGGAAGTTTGGTATGGGCCCTGAATCCTAAAAAACTTTCTGCAGGGGCACAACTGAGAGCATCTTGACTAGCTGCATCACTGCCTGGTATGGTAACTGTACCTCCCTGAATCGCAGGACTCTGCAGAGAGTGGTATAGACAGCCCAGCGGATCTGTAGTTGTGAAGTTCTCATGATTCAGGACTTTTACAAGGACAGGTGTGTAAAAAGGTCCCGTCGGATTATTGGGGACACGAGTCGACGCAACCGCAATCTATTCCAGCTGCTTCCAACCGGTTATTCCAACACAGAATAAAAGCCAGGACCAACAAACTCCGGGACAGTTCTTACACCAGGCCATTAGACTGATAACTGACGCTGATCTGAGTGTAGTCTATGTTATATTGACTGTTCTATTAATTATAAATTACTATTTTTGCACATTGCACATTTAGACGGAGATGAAAGGTACATATTTGTACTCCACATGTATGTGAAGAATGTAAGACATGAAGTCAATTCAATTCAAATTCAAATACTAATTTCTTGCATTTAACCATGGACTAATCTGTAGGACAGCAACCTCTCAACTGCCACTAGCCGCTCAGTTTAATGTATTGCAGGAATGCCAGTTTTTATCAATCAGTTCATTAGTCTAAAGCACTTTTTAAGCTGTCCAGAATAGCGGCAGGCGCAATCTAAACCGATGTCTTCCTTTCTTCCGCGTTGGTGAAATTTCTTTCTCAGGTCATGACCCATTCAGATACCCGCGGCGCTCTACCGCCACCGGATGTTCACTAGTGGCGAACTCGAGAGCCTGAACTTTTCAGATCTCAAAACTTGCTCACTTATTAAACTACTCACCCTGCAAATTGTCCTTTCCAAAAGCTCCCTCCACAGTTCGTAATTGCTCAGTTGCTGTTTAGTTGTATGTCGATCCCTGTCTGATACTTTTGGAAGACTTATGCGTAGGTGGGTGCCTGTTGTGTACGATGGCTTGGGCTGGGATGTTGTCTTTCACATTTTGACACTGACAAATTACGGACAGTATGTGCTGTAGTTAGCGCATGACCACCCATTGGCAGGACACCCAGACATTACTAAAACGTATAACGCATTTTACGCCAATCCATTTGCCCCGGAATGAAGTGTGCCGCGGCTGACTATTGCCGAACCTGACCGGTATGCCAGCGCGGAGGTAAACCTAATCAGGGTTAACCCCTGGGATTATTCACCCGATTCCTGTGATGTGATGGTCGTTTGAGTGAGTACTGGTGGATTATGTAGGGACTTTGCCGGGGAACCAGTTTTTGCCGAGCGTAATGTGCGCTGCCACCCGTTTACTCGAGGCGTTTTCTCTGTGCAAAATTGCTGCGCCTGTTTTCACTACGGCACTGATACAATTCTTCTCCACATTTGGTCTGCCGAGAGTTGTGCTGATTAATCGGGATAGGAGATTTATGTTCGTCTTTACCCAGGTTATGAACACACTTTCAGTCCTTCGTAAGGTCCCCTGTGTGTGTCATCCAGCGTCACAGCTGACTGGAACGATTCCATTCGGCGCTGAAGTCGATGCTACTTGCGTATTGTTTGGAACATGGTAGAGACTGGGGCACAGACATTCCTTTTGTATTATTTGCAGTGCACGAAACCGTACAGGAGTCCCTCGGATTCCACCTGATGAAATAATCCTTGTGCATACTATTATATGGCAGCTTAAGCTAGTCAAAAGCAGCTGTTCGGAGAATCCCCGAAGACTTTGCCCAATCTGTTGGAATATGTCAGCGAATTCGTAGATCGTCTCCACTCTGCTTGTGGGCACACCAGTAGGGTTCTGTCATCCTCGCAGGCTGAGATGAAGGCGCGTTACGACAAAAAAAAGGCCTCGCTGCTTCAGTGCTGGGGATTTGGTTCTGGCATTTCGTGCCATATGTGTTTCAGCTCTCCATTCTCGTTTTTCAGGACCTTCCCCGATTGCTCACAAACTTTCCGAGTTCGTATTGTTATTTCGTACCCTTGACCAGAGGCGACAGGCTCGTGTGTTGCACATCAACATGCTGAGGCGTATTACATCGGGAACAAAGAATGGGATTCCGTCTTCTGAAATAGGGGTCACTGGCTCCATTGCAGTCGTTCTTCCCATGCCAGCTGGCAGCGCGGATGAAGAAGGCCTAGTGTTGCGAAACGCCACGGAGCAGTGTGCCAAATTGTAGAATTCTTCTCCATTACTGGAGCTCCGAGGTGGGCTGTCACAGCTAGATCCCCTGCAACAGTTGGATGTGAAACAATTAATTCAAGATTATCCGGCGTTGTTTAATGATGTGCCTACTCGAACGAGTTGGTCGGAGCATGACATTGTTGGGAATGGTGCTAAGCCTATGAAGCAGCATGCGTACCGGGTGAACCCACTGCGTTAATGCAGCAGGAGGTAAGCTATCTGATCATTCATTGGGTAGCCCATCCTAGCTATAGCCCGTAGAGATCCCCATGCATCCTGGAGCACAAGAGCCAAGGAATATCTGCTTCTGCACATATTATAGGAAAGTAAATGCCGTTACGGTGCCAGAATCATTTCCGCTGTCGGGTATGGAGAATTGCATTGACAGAGTAACTGCAGACAAGTCTGACGTTAAGCTTGACCTGTGAAAATGATATTGTCTCTGCCTGTGTTACTTTGCATCATTTACTATAGTACTCCGTCATGGCTTTTGGAATGTGTAACGCACCTGCAACAATTCAACGACTCAAGGTAGAGAATATGACACAAAGGTTGGAGGTGTTGTGGTTAGTGTGGAGGGCTGTCAGAGGTTACAGCCGGACATTGACAGGATGCAAAACTGGGCTAAGAAGTGGCAGATGAAGTTCAACCCAAATAACTTTGATGTGGTTCATTCTGGTAGGTCAAATATGATGACAGACTATAGTATTAATGGCAGTGTGGAGGATCAGAGGAAACTTGGGGTTCGAGTCCATAGGACATTCAAAGCTGCTGCGCAGGCTGACTCTGTGGTTAAGAGAGCATACGGTGCATTGGCCTTCATTAATCGTGGGATTGATTTTAGGAGCCCAGAGGAAATCTTGGAGATATATTGGACCGTTGTCAGATCCCACTTGGAGTATTGTGCTCAGTTCTGTTCTCCTCACTAGAGGAAGGATGTGGAAGCCATAGAAAGGGTGCAAAGGATGTTTACAAATGTGTTGTCTGGATTGGGGAGCACGTCTTTTGAGAATAGGTTGAGTGAACGCGGTCATTTCTCCTTGGAGCGATGGGGAATGAGAGGTGACCTTATAGGGGTGTATAAGATGATGTGAGGCATTGATCGTGTGGATAGTCAGAGGCTTTTTGCCTAGGTCTGTAATGGCTATCACGAGAGGGCATAGTTTTAAGGTACTTCGTAGAAGGTACAGAGGAGATGTCAGGGGTAAGATGTTTTACGCAGAGACTTGTGAGTCCGTGTAATGGGCGGCCGGCGACTGTGGTGGAGGCGGATTCGATAGGGTATTTCAAGAGACTCCGGGACAAGTACATGGAGCTTGGAAAAATAGTGGCCTATGGGTAACTGAAGGTAATTTCTAAGGTAAGGGTATGATCGGCACAGCTTTACAGGCCCAAGTGCCTGTATTGTGCTGTGGGTTTTCGAGGTCTCTATGTTTCTAACATCGGGTTGATTCTGGAGCCACAAATCAATGTGCCCTTGCTTTCAATGCCTCCTTACTTTCTCAATAAGCCTTGAATGGGGTACCTTATCAACTGCTGAAATCCATATACACTGTATCTACTGCTCTAACTTATTCAATATGTTTGTCACATCCTCAAACTATTCAATCAGGCACGTAAGGCACAACCAGCCTTTGATAAAGTCATGCTGACTATTCCTAATCATACTATGCCTCTCCAAATGTTCGTTAATTCTGCCTCTCAGGATCTTCACCATTAACTTACTAAACATTGGAGTAAGACTAAATGGTTTATAATTTCTTGGGCTATCTTTACTTCCTTTCTAGAATAAGGGAACAACATCAGCAATCGTCCAATCCTCAGGTACCTTTCCCGTCCCCATTGATGATGCAAAGATCATCGGTAGAGGCTCAGCAATCTCCCCCCTCGCCTCCCACAGTAGCCTGCAGTACAGTTCGTCCGGTCCTGGTGACTTACCCAAATTCATACTTTCCAAAAGCTCCAGCGCATCCTCTTCCTTAGTATCTAAATGCTCTATTTTTTCAGTCCGCAGTAAATCATCCCTACAATCGCCGAAATCCTTTTCTATAGTTAAAACTGAAGCCAAGTATTCATTAGGTACCTTTGCTATCGCCTCCGGTTCCATATTCCATTTTCCACCGTCACACTTCATTGGTCCTATTCTCTCACGTCTTATCTCTTGCTCTTCACATACTTGTAGAATACCTTGGGCGTTTCCTTAATTCTGTCCGCCAAGACCTTCTCATGGCTTCCTCTGGCTCCCCTCACTTCATTCTTAAGCTCTTACCAGCTAGCCTTATAATCTTCCAGGTCTTTATCATTACCTAGTTTTTGGACCTTTCGTAAGATCTTCTTTACTTCTTGACTGGATTTACAACGGCCTTTGTGACCCACGGCTCTTGTACCCTACCATCCATTCCATGCCTCTTTGGAACGTACCTGTGCAGAACTCCACGCAAATATTCCTTGAATATTTGCCACATTTCTGCCGTATATTTCCCTGAAAACATCTGTTTCTAATTTATGCTTCCAAATTCCTGCCTGAAAGTATCATATTCCCCCTCACTCCAATTAAACGCTTTCCTAACTTATCTGTTGCTATCCCTCTCCAAAGGTATGGTAAAGGAGATAGAATTGTCATCACTATCTCCAAAATGCTCTCCCACTGAGAAACTTAACATCTGACCAGGTTCATTTCGCAGTACCAGATCAAGTACAGCCTCTCCTCTTGCAGGCTTATCTAAACATATTGTCGACAAACTTTCCTGAACACACCTAACAAACTCCACCCTGTATGACCACTCGCTCCAGGGAGATGCCAATCGATATTTGGGAAATTCAAATCTCCCACCATGCAAACCCTATCATTATTACACATTTCCAGAATCTGTTTCCGTATCTGTTTCTCGATGCCCCTGTTACTATTGGGTGGTGTACATAAAATAAGACACCAAGTCGAGTTATTGACCTCTTCATGTTGCTAACTTCCACCCACTGAGACTCCGTAGACAATCCCACCATGACTACTCCTTTTCTGCATCCGTGACGCTATCTCTGCACAACAATGCCACGCCCCAACTTCTTTTGTTTCCCTCCCTGTCCTTTCTGAAACATCTAAAGCCGGGCACTCGAAGTAAACATTCCTGCCACAGAGCCATCCGAGTCTCTGTAATGGCCACGATATCATTGATCTGAGTACTGATTCACGCTCCAAGCTCATCCGCTTTGTTCATGATGCACTTTGCATTAAAATAGACACAACTCAAACCATCGGTCTGAGCGCGTCCCCTCTCTATCGCCTGCCTATCCTCACATTGTCTCCAATCTTTCTCTCTTTGTCAGCTAACTACCTCTTTCTCCGTCTCTTCAGTTCGGTTCCCACTGCCCCCCTCCAGCAATTCCAGCAATCCTCCCCGCCAGGATATTTGTTCCTCCTCGGATTCAAGTGAAACCCGTCCTTTATGTACAGGTCACACATGCCCCAAAGTGCCCCCAATGATCCAGAAATCTGAAACACTGTTCCCTGCTCCAATCCCTCAGCCACGCATTAATCCTCCACCTCACCCTATTCCTAAACTCACTGTCACGTGGCAAAGGAATTAATCCCGAGACGACTACTTTTGTGGTCCTGCTTCTCAACTTCCATCTTAACTCCCTGTAGTCTGTTTTCAGAACCTCCTCCCTTTTCCTGCCATCTCGTTGGTACCAATATGTACTTCTGGCTCTCCTCCTTCGGTCTTCAAGATAATCGTAGACACGATCAGAAATATCCCGGAACCCGACAGCTGGGAGGAAAACTGCCATCCTTGTTTCTTTCCTGCGTCTACAGAATCGCCCTCCTTACCTTTACCCCCTGACTATAGTGTCCCCTATCACTGCTGCCATCTTCTTCCTTTCCCTACCTTTCTGAGCCACAGGCCAGGCTTTGTGCCAGAGGGGTTGGACACCATTTCCTCCCCCAGGTATTCCGCTTCCCAACAGTACTCAACCAGGAGTACTTCTTGTTGCAGGGGTACAGCCACTGGGGTACTTTCTAGCCTTTAACTCCTGCCCTGCCCTCACCTGAATGTTACCCACATCCGTCTCCGTTGGCCCTGGTGTGACTATTTGCATATAGCTCCTATCTATCACCTCCTCACTCTCCCTGATCAAATAAAGATCACCGAACTGCATCTACATTTCCTTAATCTGGTCCCCGAGGAGCTTCAGCTCGACGCACCTGGCGCTGATGTGGCCGCCTGGGATGCTGGGAGCCTCAAGGCCTTTTCACATCTGACCACGAGCACAGAACACCGGCCTTACACACATACTTCCTCTCTGTATTCTACACAAGCAAACTACCTGAAATCTCAGTGTTATTTATCTATATATCCATTATCCCTGCATTCGTTTATTTACTGTTAGAATTTAATTAATTAATTAATTTGTTTATTCATTCATTCATTCATTTGTTTATTTGGTTATCTATCTTTCTCTCTATTTCGTTGTTTGCCGCTCGTCTTTTTGCACATGACTTGTCAGCTTTTGTTTGTGTGCAGGTTTTCATTGTTTCTGTTGTACTTTCTACCTTTACTCTGAATAAGTGTGAAAACAAATCTCAGGGTTGTATATGATGACGTATAAGTACTTTGATAACAAACTTACTTTGAGCTGAAGATAAAGATAAGTTACAGAAATTAATGAATTGTTTTTCAGGAAATGATTTACAATTGTGTGTGTGTGTGTGTGTGTGTGTGTGTGTGTGTGTGTGTGTGTGTGTGTGTGTGTGTGTGTGTGTGTGTGTGTGTGTGTGTGTGTGTGTGTGTGTGTGTGTGTGTGTGTGGCAGGATGATGGGTGGGCGTGGTGTCGGTGAATTACAGTGACTGAAATAGGAATTTTTATTACAGAATGAAGTAGTCACTTCCTCTTTATATCCAGGATATTACCTGCACCGAAGAGATGTGCGCGAAATGAGGCCATTGGTCTTTGTGGATCAACTAACGCAATTGATAACCTCAGATAGAGTGAATTGCCAAGTCACGGGGAAATATTTTTACAGGTTAACACTCCCATTGGCAGTAAGAATGTGACGAACAAGCAGTGAGAATTTTGACCTCTGTCACATACGGGCGATTGCAAATAAAGAGCAGAGGCGCAAGACGACGTGGAACAGATGTCAGTGATGGCGGAAGGTGAGAGGCGAGGGCGAAATAAGATGTCTAAATGCATTGGACTGTACTTTTGATTGAGGGTCCTAGAAAGGACATTATCCGCTACCAATCCACAACCCACACCCCTCACCAGCCCCGCAACGCAGCGCGCACAGCCGAGTAAAGCCAGGCCACGACTGTTGCAATGGAACATGGCGAATGAGGCGAAACCAACTGCAGAGCACAGGCAAAGAGATTGAGTTTGGATGCTTACACGGGCGTAAACGCCGAACAGCAAACAGGAAGGTTCTGGTCACGGAGCCCTGTTATGGAGCCTTGACACCGAGCCTTGACTCAGAGCCTTGACACGGAGCCTTGACTCAGAGAAACGGAGTCACATAGGTAAACCCTAAAACTGCAGCTAAACTTAGAATAAACGGTTCTAAGCGGTCGGGAAACGTTGTTATCTCACAGTAAAAAAGACCAATGATCTGGCGACTAATGATTGTAACGCCAGGTTTCTTCTGCTGCAATTCTCGACAGGAACCAGGTGTGCCGTCATCAAAGAGAATTAGCAGTAAATGGGAAATTAACGGCCGGAATCAAGGCATAATCGAAGCAAATGAGGAGCAAGATAGGGATTTAACGACAACGACAAACCCACGGCTGTTTCTTGTTTAATCAGAGTTGTGTTACACAGGTTTCAATGACAACACGGGAGCTCTCATTTTTTCTATACACAGAGGAAGCTAAGACGCCGCACACTGTGGGCAATGTCACAAAATACTAATTCTGAAATTATTAAACATTCTGAGCGTTGCCAAAAGCGGACATTATTGTGAGATTGAGCAGGACGACTGCACAAACCCAGTGATTACTTCAGGGCGTTAAACAAGAACATACTAACACTGTATTCTGCCAACCGGCGGGGTTTCACTGCGCACAAGCGGACAAAGAGATGATGTTGCGCAGCGGCGACCTCAGCTAGTTGTTTCTCACGCTGCAGGAGTAGATTGAGCCCTTGTTCCATGTACCGGCGGGTACCCGCATGTAACTACTCAGCTTTTATGCTTGGTTTTAGCTTGCAGTCCGGAGGCAAGCCGCCTGTCGTCACCCCGCTCTCCATCTCGACTCCATCCACGCTCCAGCGCAGCGCTACCAAGCCCGGCTTAAATCCTCTCACCAGGTAGGATAGAGTGGCAGAACCCGAGCCGGTCCCCTCCGGGAGTAAGGGAGCAGAAAAACCGAGGGCTTCCGGGACTCGCTACCTGTGTAAGAGAGGGCAGACGGAAGGGAGTGGAAACAACGTTATTTTATTCACGACCGGTGATCGAAACAATGCCGGTGAAATTAACACAAATTAACTCAGACATTGAATGAAATGTGGGGCACTGAAGAGGTACATTTGACCCTTTGGGTACAATCCTTTAAGTCAATAGTTGCCAGGATTATTACAACCTCCCAGCTCTGGGTCCACAACCTTGTGCGGATACTGTGGGACATCAAGTATGTTTCAAATATTTTTGAAACCACTCTCACCTTGGAATTGAATTCTAGATCTTACTAGTATTGTATTGAAATAACTTCAACACTACTCAGCCTCATCACTAACTGCTCACAGCATTTCCAGATTTATTGGTCCCTCCATTGGGACCAGTTCTTTGTCATTTCCCAAAAAATCCCCAAATCTTGAATTATTCGATCAGCAATTTTGAGACTTTTAAACCTTCAATTGTGACTGAGCGACGGTTCCTTCGAATGTTCCGAGTTTGTGAAAGCTTTGTTAATATTCAAGTCTCCGTGCCCAGTGATTGAAGGTGGAATGTCGGAAGCCTATAGCAGCTATGTTAAGCGGTCAGCATCGGGAAGACGCAGAACGACTTGTTCGGATTCAGATAACATCCCGACACCCTGCTAACCCATTTTTTTCTGTTTGACAGTCTGACCAGCACCTTTCCCAAGTATATATTATTTTTAAAGAATGCGGTTTTCTCCTACATAATAACGAAAATAATGTCCCGGCTCTTAATCACACCTGCGAATTGTGTTTACTGGAAGGAGTGAATATCCTGCCCAGGATTCAACGCACCCAGATATATTGTGGAATATTAAAAACATAGAAACATAGAAATCCAACAGCACAGTACAGGTAGTTCGGCCTACAAGGTTGTGCCAAACATGTCCCTACCTTAGAAATTGCTGGGCTTACCTACAGCCCTCTATTTTTGTATGCACTATGTATGAGTCTAAAAGTCTCCTAAAAGACCCTATCGTATCCACCTCCACCACTTTCCAGACAGCCTATTCCGCGCACTCACCACTCTCTGAGAAAAAAACTTACCCCTGACGTCTCCTCTGTACCTACACCCCAGCACTGTAAACCTGTGTCCTCTTGTGGCAACCAGTTCAGCCATGGGAAAAAGCCTCTGACTATCCAGAGGATCAACGCCTCCCAACATATTATACACCTCCATCAGATCACCTCTCATCCTCCGTCGCTCCAAGGAGTAAAGGCCGAGTTGGCTCAACCTATCCTCATAAGACATGCTCCCCAATCGAGGCAACATCTCAACTACACCCTTTCTACGGCTTCCAAATCCATCCAGTAGTGAGGCGACCATAACTGAGCAGAGTACTCCAAGTGGGGTCTGACCAAGATCTTATATAGCTGCCACATTACCTCTCGACTCCTAAATTCAAATCCACGATTGACGAAGGCCAATGCACCATACGGCTTCTTAACCACGGAGTCACCCTGCGCAGCTACTTTGAGCATCATATGGACTCGGACCCCAAGATCCCACTGATCCTCCGCACTGCCAAGTGTCTTACAATTAATAATATATTCTGCCATCATATTTCACCTACCAAAATGAACCTCTTCACACTTACCTGGGTTGAACTGCATCTGCCACCTCTCAGCCCAGTTTTGCATCCTATCAATGTCCCGCTGTAACCTTTGACAGGCCTCCACACTATCCACAGCAGCTCCAACCTAGTGTCATCAGCAAACTTACTAATCCATCCCTCCAGTTCCTCATTGAGGTCAATTAAAAAACTCACAAAGAGTATGGGTCCCGGAACAGATCCCTGAGGCACTCAACTGGTGACCGAACTCCATGCAGAATATCACCCGTCTATAACCACTCTTTGCTTTCTGTCTGCAAGCCAGTTCTCGATCCACAGAGCAATGTTCCCTTGGATCCCATGCATCCTTACTTTCTCAATAAGTCTTGCATGGGATACCTTATCAAATGCTTTGCTGAAATCCATATACACTATAACTACTGCTCATCCTTCATCAATATGTGTATCCACGTCCTCAAAAAATTCAATCAGGCTCGTAAGGCACGCCTGCCCTTGGCAACGCCGTGCTGACTATTCCTAATCACATTGTACCTCTCCAAACGTTCATAAATCCTGCCTGTCAGGATCTTCTCCATCAACTTACCAACCACTGAGGTAAGACTCACTGGTCTATAATTTCCTAGGCTATCTCTACTTGAATGAAGGAACAACATCCACAACCCTCCAATCCTCCGAAACCTCTCCCGTCCCCATTGATGATGCAAATATCATCGCTAGAGGCTCAGCAATCTCCTCCCTCGCCTCGCACAGTAGCTTAGGGTTCATCTCACCCGGTCCCGGCGATATATCCAATTTGATGCTTTCCTAAAGCTCCAGCACATCCTCTTTCTTAATCTCTACATGCTCAAATTTTTCAATCTGCTGCAAGTCATCACTATTATTATCAAGAGCATTTTCCATAGTGAATACTGAAGTAAAGTATTAAATAAGTACCTCTGCTATTTCCTCCGGTTCTGTACATACTTTCCCAATGTCACATTTGATATGTGCTATACTTTCACTTCTCATCCCCCTGCTCTTCACATACTTGTAGAATGCCTCGGTGTTTTCCTTAATCCTGGCGGCCAAGGCCTTCTCATGACCTCTTCTGGCTCTCCTAATTTCCTTCTTAAGCTCCTTCCTGTTAGCCCTATAATCTTCTAGATCTCTAACATTACCGAGCTCTCTGAACCTTTTGTAAGTTTTTCTTTTCTTCTTGACCAGATATATTACAGCCTTTGTACACCACGGTTCTTGCGCCCTACCATAATTTCCCTGCCTTATTGGAAGCTACCAATGCAGAACTCCACACAAATATCCACTGAACATTTGCCACATTTCTTCCGTACTTTTCCCCGAGAACATTTGTTTCAAATTTAAGCTTCCTGTTTCCAGCCTGATAGCCTCGTAATTGCCCTTACTCCAATTAAACGCTTTACTAACTTATCTGTTCCTATCTCTCTCCAATGCTATTGTAAAGGAGATAGAATTTTGATCACGATCTCCAAAAATGCTCTCCCACTGAGAGATCTGACATCTGAACAGGTTCATGTCCCAATACGAAATCAAGTACAGCTTCTCTTCCTGTAGGCCTATCTACATATTGTACCAAGAAACCTTCCTGAAAACACCTAGCAAACTCCATCCCATCTAAACCCCTTGCTCTAGGGAGATGCCAATCTATATTTGGGAAATTAAATCCCCAATCGCGACAACTCTGTTATTATTGCACTTTTCCAGGATTTGTTTCCCAATCTGCTCTTCGATATCCCTGTTACAGTTCGGCGGCCTATAAAAACACCCAGTAAAGTTATTTACTCCTTCCTGTTCCTAATCTCCCCCACAGAAACTCCGTAGACAATCCCTCCATGACGTACACCTTTTTCTGCAGCCGTGACACTATTTCTGTTCAACAGTACCACGACCCCACCTCTTTTGCCTCCCTCCCGGTTCTTTCTGAAACATCTAAAATCCGGCACTTAAAGTAATCATTCCAGTCCCTGAGCCATCCAGTTCTTTGTAATGACCACCACAGCATACCTCCAAGAACTGATCCACGCTCTAAGCTCATCTACTTTATTCACAACACTCATTCGCTTAAAATAGATACATCTCAAACCTTCGGTCTGAGTGCGTCCCTTCTCTATCACCTGCCAATCGTCCCTCATACGGTCTCCCTTATGTTTGTGCCAAACACTTCCTCAGAGGTGGAGAATGTAGTGAGATGAGTGGGTGATATGTCTGCGGTGATGCAAATTTCCCCAATTTATTTATGAACAGTATGGGAGCCAGAGATTGGATAACAGTCAATATATATATATATATATATATATATTATTTTTTTTTAAATCTAAGGTAGAAATCTAAACCGAGAGAGGAAGTATGTAACGGACATGGTCGGTTCATTTTTATTTTTTATAGAGAGTGATGGGTGCATGGACCGTGCTGCTTAGGTGGAGGAGGCAGATACGACAGGGACATTTAAAAAGCTAATAGCTAAAAAGCTTAAAAGCTAGACGGATACATGAGTATACAGAAAAAGGTGGGATATGGAGTATATGTAGGCAGCAGGGATTGGTTTAATTTCACAACGTAGAGACATCACTGTGAAAAAGAGCCATGATGTGGTTCTATGATAAGATGTACTACATTGCTATTATGTACACCTCAATGCACTGTGTCATCGCATGATCTGTACAGACAGTATGCAAGACAAGCTTTTTGTTGCATCTTCTAAAAGTGACAATATAAAACAAATACTGATTATCAATTGCATGGGCCTCATGTGTTAAAAAGGAGGGACACGGGAAAATATTCAGTTCTGTGCAACGACTGAGGTAAACCAAAAGCGTCCAACAAAAATGTGTTCGCAAATAAAGTGATCTGTAATTTGATTATGGCAACATGCACAACACTCTGGAGGAACTCAGCAGGTCGAACAGCATCCATGGAAACGAACAGTCAACAGTTCCGGCCGAGACACTTCTTCAGGAGTGAAGATGGATGGGGCAGGGACCCTATAAAGAAGGTGGGGGAGGGTGGGAAGGAGAATGCTGGTAGGTGTCAGGAGAAAAATCAGTAAGGGGAAAGATTAAGAGGTGGGGGAGGAGAAGTAGGGAGGGGATAGGCAGTAAAGGTGAAGAAGGAATGTAAGGGGAAAGCACTAGAAAGGTGTGTAAGGAGGCGGAGCAATGAGGGAGGTGATAGGCAGCTAGAGGAGGAGGCAGAGGGGACCGGGGATAGGGATCGTTTTAAGGTGCTTGAGATTAAATACAGAGGAGATGTCAGGGGAAGTTATTTTTACGCAGAGTGTGGTGAGTGCGTGGAATAGGCTACCGGAGGCGATGGTGGAGTCCGAAACAATGGAGTCTTTTAAGAGACTCCTGGATGGCTGCATGGACCTTAAATAAATAGAGGGCTATGGGTAAAGCCTATAAAGTTCTAAAGTAGGGTCATGTTCGACACAACTTTGTGGGCCGAAGAGCCTATATTGTGCAGTAGGTTTTTTATGCTTCTATGTTTATTTATGTCCAGGATGTTGCCTGCACCGAAGATATACGCATTATCTCACATTCCACAGTAATAGTCAGAGCAGACACGGGATTCCAAGTTGCCGATCATCAAGATATGACTGCTGCTGGAGGTGTCTCTGGACGGTTGGAAACGGTTTCTGTTCCATTCCTGACGATATATTCCATTACCCGTCGAATGCGCTAACACCCGCTTCGGCATCTCTCCAGGACGCTGTCGGTAACAGCTCATGTCGTAACTTCCAACATTACCGTTCTGCACCCGACATTTTAAGCTGACGATTTGTCCAGGGGATGTAGGGCTGGATATTTGGGTCTGACTGCGGGCTGGGGCTGCCAGGATACCTGCAGCAATGCACAATAAAACCACTAGGGGTGACGTGAAACAATCAAACACAGAACACGATGAAAGTATAAATAAATCAGCTGTAATCACAATTTTCACAGACAATCCATGGCTCTCAACTGTTAAATATAGCAGCAGAGCCCACAGGAGATGTAGCACAAGGGACATTCTTCCGGACAAGTGTATTCAGCGTGCTTCCAAAATTCCGACCTAACCGCGCGCAGTTTTGCAAACACCGTGAGCTGCTCCGGTTCCAACGTTTGCAAATCAGAATCTCCGGGTCCGTTTATTAACTGGGGTGTTAATCAATGGAAGGATCTAGGGAAAGTATGGGGGCGGAGAATGTCTTTCCAAAGGACTGGACAGCCGGCATCTATGTAGGGGAATGCACCGTCGCCGTTTACAGACCGAGATCTTTCGTCCGTAAAGTCGCACCGTATTAATTTAGTTTTCCGTCCGTGAAATATTGAGCTATAGAAGAAGACAATGGAAATAATCAGAAAAGGCAGATAGGAGTAAAATTAGTGCCAGGCAATGGCGGCTTTCAACAGCAACAGATCTGACCAATCATCCCTTGACATCGAAGCACCTCACATCCACTTCGTTGAATATTTCGCCGTCAATATCCAGTAGTGACTACTGAACAAAAGAGATTTGATTCACTAAATTGTTTTGTAAATTAGACCGCTGTAAAATACAAGGGTGCATGAAGTTCAATATTCGAAAAAAATTACTATCAGAGTACGTACACGTCATCATGTACTACCCTGAGATTCATTGTCTGTGGACATTCACAGATAATATAAGGAAATGTAATTAATCAATGAAAAAGTAAACACTAAGATGGACAAATAACTAAGTTGCAAAATAAGACAAACTGTGCAAACAGAAGCAAACAAAACAAATAAATACATGCATAAATAGATGGATAAATAATCAAAGCAGATAAATAACGAAGTAATAAGTAAATAAGTCCACGAATTAATAGATTACTATATAGATAAATAGATAGCTAGTTTGTTGGATAGATAAATAGATAGATGGGTAGGTAGGTAGGTAGGTAGGTAGGTAGGTAGAGAGACAGATAGACTTCAGAACATAAGATCTGGAGTCCTCCAATGTGAATCTATAGGTTGTGGAATCAGCTTAGTTTTGAGGTGACTGAAGTTATCTCCGCTGGTTCAGGAGTCTGGACGTGTGTCTACAAAGACCAATGACACGTATCACATACATCGAAGACGCTCCGCGGAAAATTCTCCACTTGCCTGCACCAGCAGTCTAACAATGCATACCTTCAAGCAGTGTGGGCCAAGACAAGTTATCCGATTCAGTCATTAGATATTCATGCCTTCCTGCTTGTCACTACTGGGGCTTATCGCTTATTCTACTGCACAAATCCCTGTATTATTCATCCACTGACATCGAGAAATCCATTCCTGAAGGTAGCATTACGGGCATGGAGGTTGGTGAGGAAGCTTTGTGGTACGATTGCCTTCGCCAGTCAGGCACTCAGTTTCGATTTTGTGATGAAATATTGCAAGTGTCTTAGATGATGGTGAGGCCGCATTTCAAAAAATGTTTTCTGTATTAATCACCCTGCTACTGGCAAGATTATATTAAGTTGGAAGTTGTGTAATATGTATTAGTACCATAGGATATAGGGGGAGAATTAAGCAATTTGCCCCATCGAGTCTGTTCGATCATTTCATCATCGTTGATCCAATTCTCAGCCCCAATCTCCAGCCTTCTCCCCGTATCAATATATGCCTCGATCAGTCAAGAATATATCAACCTCTGCGTTAAATATACAGCACATTAGGACTTGGCTTCCACAACTGTCTGTGCAAATAATTCCGCAGATTCACCACCTCTGACAAAAGGAAACGAAACCCCTAGATTCTGAGGCTGGGTCTTCTGGTCTTAAACTGTCCCGCCGTAGGAAACACCTTCTCCGCAAACACACTACCAAGATATTTCAGCTTCGGTGAGGTCAACATTCATTTTACTGAATTTTCGTTAATAAAGTTCCAGAGCTGCCAAACGACCTTCTTTGAACAGACCATTCAATCACAGAATCATTTTCGCGAAAGTCCTCTAAACCCTCTCCACTTTCAGCACATCCGTTCTAAGATAAGAGGCCCAGAACTAATCACAATAATCTAAGTGGGGCTACACAGCACTTTATGAAGACCCAATACCTCAATCTTGCTTTTATATTCTAGCCCTCTGGAAATAAATGACAATTTATGATCATGTTGCGATGACTCTAGGGATTGACTGATAGGGATAGTTATTGTCTTTTCGGGGGTTATTCCTTGAAGCATCGGAAAATAAAAAGTAATATTACAGTACAGATTACAAATCGTAAGGAGCATACTTGGTGTGAGGTGTAGTCTTCCTTGCCCGGGGTTGGGAAATTAAGAACTGCGGGGTATGGGTTAAAGGCGAATAAAGAAATTTTTCAGAAGATCATGTGGGGCAATGTTATCAATGGAGGGCTGTACGCATTAGGAACGCGCTGTGAGAGGAGCTGGTAGCTGCACGCACAACACACCATTTAATTAGACAGGTACGTGCATTGCAAAGGTTTTGCAATTACATTTCAAGGCGTCAGAGTTCGGAGTTCATTCCGACGGCATCTCTAACGAGACTGTACGTTCTCACCGGGGAATGTGTGGATTTTTCTCCAGGTCATTTGTTATATTTTCACAGTCCACAGACGTTCAAGTTCGAAGGTTAATTAGTCATTGTAAATTGACCCATGATTAGCCTCGGGTTAAATCAGGAGTAAAGCGTTTGTCGGTGCGGCTTGAAAGGCCTATTTCCCTCTTTACCTCTAAGTATAGAAATAAATCGGACTGCCGTAGGTTTATGCACGATTCTATGACTCAACTCGATCGCTTGCCTGTCCTCTCAAACACTGAAGATTGGACCCAAGAGCAGTATTTCAATGCTGCTTTCATTCGGATCATGGATTCATAGTCAAAGACCAGTGCAGCACCCAGCAGGTCCTTGGGCCCATTTGTCCATGTCGAACTGTTATTTTGCCTAGTCCCGTGGACATACACCGAAAACATAGACCTCCATACCCTCCCATACCTGTGCTTACCCAGTTTTCTCTTAAATGCTGAGATCAAATCGCATCCACCATTTCTGCTAAGAGCTTGATCCACACTCTGTCCACTCTCTGTGTGAAAATGTTTCCCCCTCCTCTTACCTTTCATATTTAAGCCAGGTCCTCAAGTACCATTAGTACCCTTGTAAATATTCTCTGCACTTCTCGAATATTATTGATACAGTCCTACATCAATGCAATGAGTCTGCCTTTCTTTTGACTCAAATAATCCTGAAATAAAGGTCAATAACCCGTTTCCTTCATTCTCTGTTGTTGAACTTGTTAATGTTCTGTGACCTGTGCGCAATAGTATCCAGGTGTCTTCATTATCAGCGGTAAAAAATACTTTTTTTATTGCTGCTGTTTCACATGTTTATACCAGTGCTTGTTTTATTATAAAACTTCCAGTAACATTCTACTTCACATTCTTTGTCAACCTGTGAGTCTTGAGGCCAGGCCACTCAGAGACGTTTGTTAATAAATATGTTGTCCCTGTATGTGCCGAATGTGACTATATCTTTTGTGTTTTTCACCTTGGCCCCAAGGAACAATGGCTTCCTTTGCGTTCTTGTATATTTTATTTATGATAATTATAATGGAAGCTTTATTTACTTACTTTCCAGTGGTTCCATTCACAGTGTGAAATTCAATCATATTCATTCCGTTTATATGCTTTTTCTTATATATTTATAGCAGCATTATTGGCTCTCTTCCTGCCTCCTGCCATGCCACTCCAGCGGGACCTAGCTACGGTAAATACAAGCTGGATTTGTTTTCCGCATGATGTTGGATGAGACTACAAGTAGAGTTCATGGCATAGTGAAATGTTTAGGGGGAGCATGAAGGGAAACTTCTTTCTTCAAAGAATGCTGTGGGAACAGTTACCAGTAGATGTGCTGTATGCGAGTCAATTTATGCATTTAAGAAAAAAATGAATAAGGACTTGGAGGGAAGGTTTTGGAAACTTATGTTCTAGGTGTAGAATGAAGGGACGAGCCAAATTAATAATTCGACACAGACTAGATAGGCCGAAGGGGCTGATTATGTTTTGTAGTGTTCTTTGACTCTATGACGATCTGTTTATTTTAATCTGGTCCTCAGCACTCTGGCGTCTTGGTAATTCGTTCGTTATTTTCTCACGCAAAAATACTTTTTCCAGCCCTCCACCCATTATCCCGCTCAATTTTCACGACATATGCTTATGATATTGAACCTGATTCTAATTCTGATCCTCACCCAGATGAAAGATCCTCACCGAAAATGGACCCTGTGTGAGACATCGCCTCTTGCTTCCGTTGTCTATGATTCAGTTAATCTCCACCAATCCCACATTCCGCCTCCATATCTAAACTGATTGTTGGATATTGCGTAATAGATGAGCAGAAGTGTCTTCCAGATAAATATTCGGTATTTATGTGATTCTGTGTCAATGCTTGTCCCGAAATCTAGAAAACCAGTTATCAATTACTTGGATATCGTCCTTTTCCATCAAATCTATCCTGTCGTTGGTAACTTGTCAATCCAGTTAACCCGTCCCTCATAATAATCACAGGTTCGAACTGTCTGTGTTGTGACCGGCACTGATGCAGCTGCGGATCGTGTAATGCTCCACATAGGGACCCGGGCGGTGTTGTCACAGCCTCTACTTAGCGAATGTTACACAAATTGATATGTTTTCTGTCTTGATCGTGAAGTGGTCCAGCTGGTCCGGTTACTCGATAGCGGAGAAGGTGGGGTGGGGAGAGGCACGGCTGAAATTTCTAAAAACTTTAAAACTGAGAAACTGCTATAACCGCAAGACACAAATTCTGAAAATAAATCATTGAATAAAAAGTTTACACAAATTGCAATTAGTTGTTGCAAGCGATGAAATTGATTGATGTCACAGACTGCAATATTACAATTCTGAAAGGGAACGATAGGAAAAAGAACGAAAGGGGAGAGCGGAACAGAAAAAAGAGAGAGAGACAGTGCAAAGAGAACGGAAAGAGACAACGGGTCTGACGGTGAAAGCATGGGGCAATTGGATCCGAAGAGAACACCTGTTTCCTGCACTTAGCAGCTGTTATCAAGTCACCCTTGGCGATACATATCTCCCATCCTCAAAACTCCTTGGAAAAATAGCCATATTTATCTCCCTCATAGCTTGTTGTATTTGGATGTTAACAATACCTGTGTCAGTAACGTGCGAAGGTTTTAATTGATGCTCAATTTTATTCGTTGTTGCTCACGTAAAACATGATTTGTCCTTCTTTCAGTCTCTATCAGCAATCATATTTATCAGAGGGCTTTGGATTGTTGCTTGATGCCTCTCAGTGAAAGTCAACCATACCTTCTCCTCATTTTACTACCCGACGCTACATTTTTTGAGTTAAAGTGAAACAGCGCGGAAACAGGCCCTCCGGCCCAACTTGTCCACGTGGACCAAGTTGCCTAATTGTGTCAATCCCATTTGCCTACGGTTGACTAACGTCACCATGAAATATTCATATCCGTGTAACTCTCCTGATGCATTTTCAACAGCGCAGTTCTACCTTCTTCTTCCACTGCCTCTGGCAGCTCGTTAAACTTGTCCACCACTGGTCTTCGGGTCGACTTCCGCCATGCTAACCCTGTGCTCTTTGCTTCCCTGGAGCTGAGGACACTTATAGGAACAGATGCGTATATGACTAAGTAATGCAGTACTAATTATCTCTCACAGAACGTCATCAAAACCAAAGAGCAGTTTATTGACTACAGGAGGAGAAAACCGGAGAGATATGTGCCAGTCCGTGTGTGTGTGTGTGTATGTGTATATATATATATATCTATATATATATATATAGTATCATAGAAACGGCAAACGCCCAGGAGCGGTAGGCCGACAATGCCATAGATAAGTCCTAGTCTATTACAAGTAAAGCCCTCCCACTTATTGCGATCAAATTCACTTCGATCACTTTTCTTTCCCATTCTGTCGTTTGGTCTCAACAATAAGTGAACCTCCTGGCCAAGGCTGCATACATTTATACTTAGAGATGCTGCCACGCGACTAACTGTTTAGATACTTTCGTTAATAATCAGGCACATAGTTGTAGGTAAAAATAATAAGTGGCCACTGAGAGTATTTCTGTGATGTCGAACTACTTAAATTGCTAAATCACTCACGTGCACCCATGATCTCGATATATTGTTTATTGATTTATTTTAATGTCTTTATTTTCTTTTGCTAGTTGCACAGTTTATCGTCTTTGCTCACTGGGTGTATTCCTTTCTTATTGGGGATGGGTTCTCATTGATTTTGTTGTGGTTCTTGGATTTCCTGAGCATGCAGGCAAGCAAACGAAATCTAGGTTTATATATGATGATAGATATGCACGTTGATAATAAAATTACTTTGAACTTTGGAAATTGATCCCAAGTCTCTTTACTCTGGGTTACCTAAGCAATCGCTGCTCTGGCATACAAGCTAATCGCCGGTCTGTGAAGAGGTTCTGTCTGAGGCCACTGCTGAACACTTTACATTTGATTTCAGGTTTATCCTTATTCTGAACTTCCTCACAACTCCATTTTAGTTCCACCATCAACACCAAGGAAAAGAAAAGTCCGCATTCTTTCTAGCCAGTCATCAGAAGCTCTTTTAATCTCACTTCAATCTCACAGGAAAGTTAAACCAACGCTGCGGAACTTCCACATTGCTGGCTTTCGTGGGGCACACATGCAGTCGAGAAGCTTTAAGGTCTAAACAGGCGCAAAGACTGAAACACCACTAACATGTGACTTCAAGGCTATTAGCACACATAAATCAAGACAGGAAACCCGCTGATTTACGTTTTCTGGAAATTAATGTGATAGGAGTCTTTACAATGTTTCTGATATATTATTCAACCGAATTTTACAATCAACTCCTCGATAAAGTGTGTAGATTTGTTTCTTTTCAGGAAATTAATGACTCCATCGGTGAAATCGGAATATTGTCACTGTATTACCATTATGCGCAGAATGCGCATGATGCTTAACTATGCCAAAATATTGCACAACTCCATTCTCAATAATACACAGAAAACTCCGAATCCAATTATCTGGCAGTTGTATAAATTAAAGGGTATAGTTCAAGGAAAGAGACGGGCACACCGGCAGTGGGTAGGGAGTTAGAAATAGGAAAGGGAGAAACTGGAGGTGTTCACAAGTGACCATTTGGCGGCAGCGGAGAGCACTATGGATGTGTCCCTGATAAGACATGACAAACAAGTCCAAAAAAAAACAATGTTCTATTTTCATCCATCTGGCCCGTCGTTCATACTGCCCACCCCACCCCACCCCAACACTCAGAAATTTGGGCACATATCTGGATAGGCAGGGTTCATTGGGACACAGACCATTTGCAGGGAAATGGGATAAGCTCATGCATGCAACTTACCATCGAAGGAGTTGAGCCGAAGGGCCTTTTCTATACTGCCTGTCACAATTTCAGACACTCTGAGAAGACTGTAAAGTCACTAAAAATTATTTGTGTGTGGGCCCTCTGTAATGAATGGAGCCGTGTTGTCAAATGCGCAGTCTGGATCATCTGTCTTCCTCAAGTCGTTCCAGTGGGCGCTGTCACCGCTATACACCGGGAATTAATCACTATTTTTATTCAAGAGCGACCATCGGATGACTTAAACCAATCTGCTTCCGCCAGTTAAGGTTTCGGACGTCTGCACGAACTAGCAGTGCAATGCCGTCAGAGAGCGTACGAGAATGCACCTACTCAGCCAATGCCCTTATATTCATATTTTCCATTGATTTGTCACCACTGCCGACTTCAACACTTTCCTAATTTCGGGTTTGAACAAGAGATTCAATGAGTCATAGAAAACTATAGCACAGAAAGAGACAGTTTGGCCGAAATATTAATCTGCCTTGTCACATAGCCCCCCATATCACTTCCATTCATGTCTCTCTCCAAATTTCTCATAAATGCTGAAATAGAACTCGCATCCACAATTTGAAATGGCAGCTCGTTCCACAGTCACACGACCATCTGTAATCTGTATAGGGGCAATGACCTCGCTTCTGCTTTGCATCTATTCTATAGACTCCTTTCCGTCTCAAAAGAGACTATAGAAGCAAAGAATAATACCAATAAGATCTCCGACATCTCTTCCAGACTCAAAATAGATTACCACTCCGCTCTTCCAGAGGATCACTTTCCCCCCCTTGCTGTCCTGTTACTTTTAATATAACTGTTGCAGAATCTCCTGCACCTTGACTGCAGCTACAACCTCATGTATTCTTTTATCCTTCCTGAGTTCCTTCTTAAGTGTTCTCTTGCATTTCATATACTCCTCAAGTACCTATTTTGTTCTCACCTCCCCATACCTTCTATGCACCATTTCGTAACCATGGCGACAACATTTCTCAAAGGTCAAAGATCCCTAACACGTTCTGATTTTCCCCCTTTATTCTGACAGGAACTTACAAACTATGTATTCTCAAAATTTCACTTCTGAGCTCCTCCAACTTATCAATTATACCTTCGTCAAAAAACAACCGTCTTACTCCACGCTTGTCAGATACATTCGTAGACCATTAAAACGAATATTCTGCAGTTTAGAATCACTACCCGAGGACCAGGTCTATTCCTTTTCCACAATTACCATAACATTAATGGCATTATGACCAGTAGATTGAAAGTGTTCTGTATACTTTTCTGGCATATGCCCTCACCCATTCCCTTATAGGATATCCAGTATCTCACTCTGTTTCTCTCTGGGAATCTACGTACTGTTTAAGGAAACTTTCCTAAACAAATTGGACATACCCTATTCATCCAACACTTTTACTATATGGGAGTCCAAGTCAATTTGTGGAAATTTAATATAGCCTCCGATTACGACCTTCTGTTTCTTGTAACTGTTTGCAATCTCTGTGTGAATATTCTCCTCCAATTCCCGAGGACTATTTGGTAACATATTATATAAACACATTAAAAGGATGATACCTTCTTATTCCTCAATTCTCCCCCTAAAGCCTCATTGGACGAGCTCCCCAATCCACTCTGACTGAGCACTACCGTAACATATTCCCTGACTGCGAACGCCACACCTCCCCCTTTAATCGTTCCCGTTCTAACACCGAAACCAGCGGTTCCCCGGAACACCGAGCTGCCAGTGCTGTCCCTCCTGCAACCAAGTCTCACTAATGGCTACAGTATCATAATTCCACATGCTGATCCAGATCCTAAGCACATCCACCTTTCATACCGTATTCCTTGCAATGAAATATACGCAGGTCAAAACATTAGTCCCATCATTATGAACCTTTTGATTCCCAGCTTTGTTTAACCCCTCGTATAGCACGAGCAAAACTTTCCGCCAGGATATTAGTCTCCTCCAGTTCAGCTGCTATCCGTACCATTTGTAGAAATACTGTGGCGACCCACTTCCCAGCGCACTCGAACCGGCTCACAAAGTGGCGCGCGCCGGCATTGAGGCCGGTCCCAAAAAGGGCGCTAAGCCTGCTTCACCAGCAAGGGGAAAAGCCCGCGCGCGGGGCCGGACTGTGAATATGCGCCTCCTACAGCATTCCCGCCCGGGGAGGACGGGAACAGGAAGGCTTTACAGCGAGGCCGCGAAGTTTGAATAAACCTCTTTGCAACTGCAGCTCACCGACTCCGTGTCGTTATTTCAGCGCTGCGTGGAGCACGCCGCTACAGTATCACCCTCGCTGGAAGACATCCTCAATGACTCAACAATCTGAAGCCGTCTCACTTGCCAAATCTCCTTAACCATGTGCTAAACTGCTTAATTTTCTTACGCCTGGCCTTACTAGTGCGTGGCACGAGTAGCAGTCCTGAGATCAAAACCCTGTGGCCCTGTCATTTAACTGAGCACCTAACTCACTGAACTCAATTTTCAGTACCTCGTCACCCTCCTACCAATATCTTTGCTACCCATGTTGATCACGATTTCTGACTGCATACTCTTCCACTTCAGAATGCTTTAGACCCTATCCGAAGTGCCCTGTCCCTGGCACTCGGAAGACAAGATTGCATCCAAGTTTTCGTCTACGGAACGTCCTTTCTGTTCCCCTGCCAAAGAATCCTCATTACTATGTATGAACAGTAGTGCACGCAGAAGTGGATATTGAACATTCGTAACACTTTGAAGTCACTCACATCAAAGCCTATCTACTCTATGACGCATCATGGAATATGACAGACCGTTTCACGACCAATCCAATTTATCTAAACATATGAAGCCGTTTCTCAATCTAGTAAGGTCGCAGAGCAAGGTGGAATACAACGTATCCCGACAGATCACCCCAGACAAGAGTCTGATTGTTTCACTCTACCCCAGGATCGTGTGGCCGGAAATGAACGTAAGAAAGAGAATGTAGAGATCAAAATTTGCCTTTTATTAGGTGGGAATGAATGTCGCCTCAGCATATAATAAATTTGATGAAAGAGCAAAGGACATTTTAAACCTCGATGCACACAAAGTTACTCATATTCCAGTTTATATATCACAGTAATTTAACATGCAGTTGAACCAACGTTTTGCCTTGCTTCGGGAGGTCAGACTGCATGCAAGAAGAATTGATCTGTTGTTTTGTTGTCGTGTTTGTTGTTGCTGCTGCTGCCTTTGTTGTTCTGATGAATATTGTTATGCTATGTTGGAACCTATGAGTTTGGCAAGACTTGCACACTGCCGTCAGCGCATTCTTCATTGTATTGGTTTATAAGACAATCGACGCATGTTACTCTATCTTTCGATGTACAGGTGATATAAAATCCGAAACTGAACCTGAATCTGAATGAAATCATCACAACGAAGTACGTGGACCAGGATCGGTGTCTACTTATTTCTCTAAAAATCCCTCAAGCAAGCATGAAGACGCACCGCTACAGACTTTGGTGCCTCAATGCATGTTGCAATAAGAACTTCTGCTCTTGTCTCAAACATTCTGAAACTTGTCAGAGACAACTTATAGATTAACATTCCCATATTAAGGACGCTGACCTACGAGAGATTGAATGCTATGTTCTCTGGCGTACGAAAAAAAAGGAGTTTCGACCACATTAAAGGACAAGATATTTCAGGAAGCAAAAAGGTGGCTGCACGGAGCTCGTTTACTCTGGCAGGGCAGTCTTAAGATAATGGGTCCGAAACTGGAACTCCGTGGAAGTAGCAACACAAGTCAACAGAGTAGTAAAGAAAACGTTTTTGTTTTTATCAATCGAGGTACTGAGTATAAGAGCAATGAAGGCAAGTTGTAGCTGTATAAATTTTTTGTTAGGCCGCATTTTGCGTTCAATTCCGGTTACCCCATTCCAGGTGGCATTGTGGAAGGTGCACAATAGCTGTAGTAAAATGATAACAGGATTAGGTTACATTAAAGATAAGAAGAGGATTGGCAAATCCGCTCTGTTTTCTCTGGAGAGTAGGTAGTGGAGGGGATGGATGATCAAACTATAAAAATCTGTGAGGGGAATATAAAGGGCAGGCACTCAAACTAAATAACCATTGTAGGAATGTCATATATCAGGGAGCCTGGCTTTAAGATTAGAGGCGATTGTGTAAAGTAGATGCACAAGGGGTAAATATACAGAGAGTAGTGGGTTCCTGAAAACACTGCTACTGGCGGAGATTGAAGTCGGATATTGATGCTTAGGCCTTTTAGATAAAACATAAATTTGCAAGGATGGCGGGATATCGAACACGTGCAAGAAAAATGAATTAGTTTAACTTGGCATAACATTCCGATGCTGTAATGTTCTATGTTCTTGTTGGGGTCCGGTCCGGAGCCCGCCTTCCGGGTCTTGCTCCGGTCCGCGTACTCCGGAATCCGGGCCGTGCAGCCAGCCCCCCCCCCCCCACTGTCACCCGGAGCCATTGGATTATCTTGGCTTAAGGAGGCACACCTGTCGCCTATTAGGGAGCAGGTGTTTATAAGGGGCTCGGGGACTGAGCCTAGTTAGGGGGTCGTCCTGCTCCGAAGCTGGTTTAACCCGCTCTGTACCTGGTTCTTCTGCTCCGTATCCTGTTCTGCCCAGGTTGCCGGCCGCTCTCAATCCGGTTCGACACTAGTTGCCGGCCTGCTCTGTATCCTGTTCTGCACGGGTTCTGACCTGCTTTGTATCGGTTCTGTTTAGGTTCGTCTTGTTTTCCTGCTTCTCTCGTGTGCGCTGGCACCGCTGTTCTGCCGTATTCGCCTTGCCCGTACTGTCGCGCTGTTTGCTTGCTTCTCCCTATTTACCGGTGTATCCCGGTTGTACTGCTGCTCACCCTGGACCCAGCTCCCTTTTGTTTCCTTGCCTCCGTCGGATAAGCCAGGCCGTCGCCGTTACCCCTCGGATGGTTCTGTCCCTTCCTGTCCCTTGCCTCCATCTGGTAAGCCAGGTCGTCGCTGTTACCCCACGGCTGGTTCTGTCGCTTCCTGTCCCTTTCCTCCGTCGGGGAAACTAGGACGCCTGCCGTTGCCCGGCGGGGTGATTCGGACCCCTTCCTACACCCCACCTAAGATGGGTTGTGCACCGCACCTGCCCAGGTGTCCGCGGCTTGCCCAGGACACCGTGTTTCTGCCTGGGAGGCGGCCCTGCCCAGGAGTTAAGCGCCAGCCCCAGGGGGCTTTTCTGCCTGCCTGAACTCTGGATCCCCCTGCCCTGCCTGAACTCTGGGATCCTCCTGTCTGCCACGAACTCTGGGATCCTCCGGCCCCGCCTCAACTCTGGGATCCTCCTGCTTCGCCGGAACTCTGGGATCCTGCTCTGCCTGCCTGAACTCTGGAATCCTGCTCTTCCTGCCTCGTCTGAACTCTGGGATCTTCCTGCCTCGTCTGAACTCTGGGATCTTCCTGCCTCGTCTGAACTCTGGGATCTTCCTGCCTCGTCTGAACTCTGGGAACCTGCCCTGCCTGCCTGACTTCCGGGATCCTGTAAGAAACAGGGACAGGACCCAAATACAGGCCGCAGGCACTGAAGTACTAGGGGTAGGACAGGATGGGGATGCCATGGCATGCAATGGGTAATATAGGCGGGGCTGGATCCCGGAGTTCAGGCGAGGCAGGAGGATCCCAGAGTTCAGGCGGGGCAGGAGGATCCCAAAGTTCGTGGCAGACAGGAGAATCCCAGAGTTCAGGCAGACAGAAGAGCCCCCTGGGGCGGACGCATAACTCCTGTGCAGTGCCGCCTCCCAGGCAGGTACACGGAGGCCCGGGGAAGACGCGGAACACCTGGGCAGGCATGGGCACAACCCGTTGGGAGCAAGGGGTGAGAAGAGTCGGAGTCCTCAGGGCGGGCTGCATGGATCCCGGGCAGGGCCGCCTCCCAGGCGGAAACACCGAAGCCTGGGCAAGGCGCGAACACCTGGGCTGGTGCGGGGCACAACCCATCAGAGGTGAGGGATAAGAAGGGACAGAACCCCCCGTAGCGTAACGGCAACGGCCTGGCTTAACCGACGGGGGCAAGGCACAGGAAGGGACAAAACCACCCGAGAGATAACGGCGACGGTCTGGCTTTCCCGACGGGGTCAAGGGACAGGAAAGGACAGAACCACCCGAGGGGTAACGACGAGGACCTGGCTTACCCGACGGAGGCAAGGGACAGGAAGGGGCAGAACTACCCGAAGGGTAACGGCGACGGTCTGGCTTACCCGACGGAGACAAGGGACAGGAAGGGAGCTGGGTTCAGGATAAGCAGCCGGACAACCGGGATACACCGGTAAATAGAGAGAAGCAAGCAGACAGCGTGGCAGCTAGGGCAAGGAGAATACGGTGGATCAGCGGGACCAGCGCACACCTGAGAAGCAGGAAAGCAAGACGAACCTGGACAGAATAGATATAGAGCAGGCCGGCAATCAGGGCAGAACCGGATCCGGAGCGGGCGAAACAGGTAAAGAGCACGATTCAGAGCCGGCGGACCAAGTACTGAGCAGGATTCAGAGCCGGTGGATCAGGTGCAGAACAGGATTTAGAGCAGGCATGGGCAAACTACGGCCCGGGGGCCATATGCGGCCCGTTAAGCTTTTTAATCCGGACCGCAGAACTTGATGAAATTATATTAATAAACCTTGTTAACGTTTTTTCCCCCGCAATTCTGGCGTTTTCGCCACAGCAAAACTAAATCCAGACTTTGATGCGCTGGCTAAAAAGGGAGACCAACAACACTGTTCCCACTGAAATTAAAAATAAGTTTCTTCGTTGTGTTATGTAAAAAATGCATTTGAAAATATTTTTTTCAAAAAGCCTTACATGTTGCATGTCATTTCTGTTGAGTGATGGACATGAGTAGTGCGCAGGTGCACGTACGTTCTCAAAATAAAAAAATGCGCTCCAGATCAAATAACGCGCTCCGCATACTGGCGCGCTGTCACTGTTCTGTCAGTGACACTGGTCGTTGTTGAGTTTTGGCACAGGGGACAATTGAATAAGAAGGAGCAGGACAAGTAGACCTGCATCTCCTACCGTTTTTGAAATAAAGACAGTCAGGAGGAGAGTGATGATGGTAATATCTTGAAGGATAACAGAATTTTCAGTGCTTTAAAATAATAACTGTTACTATTTAAAAAGCTGTATTTTATTCATTTAATTTTCAGTGTTTTAAAAGTTATTTCAATAAATAGCTAAATACCATGGGACTTCAAAGACAGATATTTTGTTGTAATGCATTTGTTCATTTTCAAATGAAATTAAAGCACATGTTTTCTACATATCCCATGATATTTTATTTTCTCTTATGAGGTGTATTACCAAAACACTCCGTCCGTCTGCTCCTGGTCCGGCCCCCCTGTCAAATTTTAGAACCCTTTGTGGCCCACAAGTCAAAAAGTTTGCCCACCCCTGATTTAGAGCCTGCAGACCAGGTACAGAGCGGGTTAAACCGGCTTCAGAGCAGGACGACCCGCCCAACTAAGTTCAGTCCCCGAGTCCCTTATAAACTCCTGCCCCGTAATAGGCGACAGGTGTACCTCCTAAGCCAAGATGATCCAATGGCTCCGGGTTATAGGAGGGCCGGCTGCAAGGCCAAGAGTCCGGAGTCCGCGGACGGGAGCAAGACCCGGAATGCGGGCTCCGGACCGGACCCTAACAGATCCAGCCCCGTCTACATTACCCCTTGCATGCCATGGCATCCCCTTCCTGTCCTACCCCTAGTACTTCAGTGCCTGCGGCCTGCATTTGGGTCCTGTCCCCGTTCCTGACAGATAGACACCCCCAGTCATTGACCCAGCATCGCAGACACTGGAGTCTAGTTCCCGTGACCCCGGGGGTTTTCTCCAGCCTGTACATCCCCCCCCCCTTCACCCGTCCGTAACGTCCCTAGCCCGACAGACCCTCCTTGGTAGCCAGGACGCTCACTTGGCGGGGGGTTACTGTTGGGGTACTGTTCGCTTAAGGTGGTGAACAGCAGAAGCTGATTTAATATGCAGGTGTGATGTCACATGAGAGGGAGAGAAACAGAAGCAGATGGTGATAGGTGGGATGGAGAGAGGTGAGTGCATGTTACTGCAGCGCAAAAGCACTGATAGATCTTCTGCATGGACGGTCCCACGCCCCGTTGCGAAAGGGTGAGGCTTGGGCATGGGGTTAGCAACCCCATCCCGTAAAAAAACCCTCGTCCCAGAAACGCCAACAGACCGTCGGAGAGCAAGGATCTTCGAAGATGGGGCTGCTCTGGGAACAGTTTAAAAGACTGGATAGAGGATTCTGGAAAGATGCTGTCCGTGGTCTATCATGTAGTAGGGCTGAAGAAGAAGATGAAGAGGAAAAAGAAGAAGAATCGCCACTTAGAAAAGCGGCCAAATGAATCTTCCGTGCTGTAGAGATTTTGCAGGAGCACTTATTAGAGGACATTAACTTTCAGAGTGCAGACATAAAATGCTGAAATAACTCTGAACTCGGGCAGATTATTTGGAGAGGAATAATTTCTTAACGTTTCGGGTCGAAGCCTTTCATCAAAACTGATGAATTTGAGATGAGGTACGAAGAATAAAATAGAATTACTTATCAATTTAAAGTGCAACTGCTCGTTTTGGACTGAAGTAGTCATGTTCTGCTCAGAGCGAATCGGTGCTCGAGAGAGATTTGACCTTCAGTAATAGGACAACGAATCAACCCCTGATGCAATGGCAGCAGGATGTGCTGACATCAGAGACGTACAATGAACCGCTCCCGTGAAACTTGCTGACAGACTCATTCACAGTGCATCTATCTCATATTCAGATGCATCAAATACTGACAAACAGTTGCAGCAACAGTTAACGCTTGAAATGGAAAAAATAACCGAACTAGAGGATCTTTGCGGGTTTCCTGTTTTCGTAGCTTGGACGCTGCTGCCCAGAGTTCAGCCTTTTAGACTTCATATTATGTGACACACAGGATGGCCCTGCGACCGACGTGGTTGCGGTGGAAATTAACCGCATAAACTGTGTTCTATGTTGCGTCCAGTTTACCCGGCTTCGTAATGTACACAGCTCTCTAACTTTAATGAATAAATAGAAATTTAACACTGGAGTACTATAATCTCCGGGCACTGACCATCTCCAATAGGATATACTAACAAGTCCCGCATAATCCTGTAACCATATGACATAGGATCAGAATTAGGCTATTCAGCCCATTAAATCCGCTCCACCATTCCAACGTTTGATTTATTTCCCTCTCAAACCATTTCCTGCGTTTTCCCTGAAACTTTTCCCTAATCAGGAACCTTCGCCCTAAATATAACCAATGGCTTGGGTCCACAACCATCTGTGGCAATGATTTCCACAGATTCACTACACCCTGGCTAAAGAAATTCCTCCTTATCTCCGTTCTAAAGGGGCGTCATACGTTACTGAGGATGTGCGCTCTGGTCCTAGAGTCTACTGCAACTAGAAATAACTTTTCCACCTTCACTCTTTCAATATTTCACAAGTTTTCAATGAGATTCCACCCCGCCCCCCATTCCACTAGACTCCTGTCAGTATAAAACCAGAGGTATTAAACGCTACTCATAATGTCAGCTCATCTTTTACTAGATAAGGTGCCCAAAGCTACCACAATAGTCCAAATGCTGTCTGACCAATTTCTTATAAAGTCGGATCATTGTACAATGCTATGCAAATCACCATTCATTGTAACCGCTTTTCGCTGTAGGAATATGGTGACTTCAAGTCTAGGTCAGAGGTTGCGAATCCTAGAGCGAGTAACACTTTCTGACAAGACAATCCATTTCTACCTTAGTACGGGTCACGATTACGATCGAATACTCTCCGTTGTCCTCTAATGGCTCAGCACGGACCACGCGAACTCGGTATTATCTATTACAAAGTACACGTACTGAAATTCACTGAATTACGCGCCCACAAAGCTCCAGCAGCACTTCCCAGACCCTGGCCAAGCGTTTCAAGCGTAGCAGGGACGGGAATACACTACTGCAGCTTTCCCTCTAAGTCGTGAATTACCCTGGCTGGCATATCTGTGTTCTGTCAATATCTGGCTCTGATATTTTCCTCCCAGTATAGCATTAGGTAACTATATAAGACGGACTGCAGTAAGGAAACACCGTCGACTCATCGCCAGCTCCTGCGAGGAATTTGGCATGAGGACGTGAAAACTGGTTTTGTTAGCGATAAATATGTTTAATCCACAAAAACCATACTCAAACCATCCTCTCTTTGGAAGTCTTTCTGAACAATTTTCCATAGCCGTTTGACCTTGTGACGCACTGACGCGGTCACCAAGTGTAACCCGCCCCCGAAGCTCGTCAGCTAGCATGGACAACGGCAGTTGAGCGGCTGCACAGAGCAGCTGTTAAACTCACTGAGACCCCTGGGAGTGGAGAGCAGCGACAGCCAACAACCGAGCTAAGTCCAGATGATGATGAAAGTTTTATTCCTGTTCGTTACTGTTCAGGTATTCCGTGCTTACGGTGAGTGAGTTCAGCTTGGGAAATCCCACACGCGTCCTGGCAAGTTCGTTATCCAGTACCTTAAAAATCCCGTGAACTTGTGAAAATAAGCTTCAGTGAATCAAATCAATCTGGATTACAAAGCTCGAATCTCATTAATGCTGATTCTAAAGCTATCTAAATAAATTCAAAATTATTGTTATGAGCCTCGCTCATTTTCTTTTGGTGAAGGTTATCAAGCAACCCCAAACGCCGAGCAGAATACTTCTCGAGCCCTACCTGAAAATGCCACCAAACTTCTCAATTTAAAGTTACCTCCGGATAGATAGACAAACTATTTTTATCGGCTACACATCCTGTAAATGAATAAGGGAAAGGTCTTGCGATATTAACCAGGTTAGCGTCAAATATCCTTCTGGTTCTCTTTTAGATGTTACTTAGACGCCTTAAGCAATAAATGCAACTGAGAATGTCGGTGCAGTTTTAAGGTGCAGGCAATGTGCTTAATTTCTAATTAGTTCAGTTCCGGATATTTTTAGTTGACTGATAATCATTCATGTTGCAGCATCCGAGCCGTTTTCTGTGAGTCCGGCTGCACGGACTGCAGACGTGGGTCAGACGGTTAAACTGTCCTGTGAATTTAAGAACAAACTAGAGTTCGGGAGAGGTATTTTCTGGTACAAACACCGTGCTGATGAACCCCCGGTAGCGATCAGAACCACCGACTGCCAAAAGACCGGCTGCAGGGCTACTTACAAAAAAGGCTCCGGTGATCGCACATCAGTGCTGGAAATCCGGAACGTAAGTCTGGAGGATTCGGGTTTCTACTACTGTGCTGAGATAAAAAGCTATCCATCGCTTGTGAAAGGACCTAGACTCATTGTTGGAGGTAAGAGAAATCGGCACTGGGATTATACTCACCCATGTACTTCGGTTAAAGCTCCGATTAACTGTGTCCCAATCTCTGTCAGACAGCTCCACCAGTCGGACCAACATGCAGCTATTTGTCCCATCGTCTGAGGTGAACGGATCCGTTCTCCTGGTGTGTCTGGTTAGCGGCCTCTCTTCCAAGCAGATTGTCATTTACTGGGACATATCCGGACAGATCACGGAAGGATGGAGCGATCCCGGCACGCGTGACCCTGACGGGAGCTACAGTGTTAGAAGTCAGGTACGGGTCCCAGTGAAAACCTGGATAAACGGAGGAGTCAGCACTTGTATTGCACAATTCGGGGGCGCGGGAAAGAAGAGGACTATGAGCGTCTCCCATCCCAACATTGGACCAGATCAAGGTAAGGCGATGTTTTACACACACAATATTAATAATCATCTGTAGTGGAATGACGGAGCAGCCTCGATGGACCGATCGGCCTCATTGCTCCCCAATATCTGCTGGAATAGACCGTCGGTTCACTGAATTTACAGTAAGTATTAATATCTAGTCATTCGTTTCTGAGGCTCTGTTTATCTCCAGCAACACCCCTTTGGCTGCCTAACGCTTGGGCCCTTTGAGCACCTGTGGGTAAAACACCTTTTGAACTCTCTGATGACCGTGATGTTCTCACAGTGCGGTTGGGAGCATCTTGCGGGAATTATACAAGGCCACCATGAAAGGAAAGTTGGGATGATGAACCTAAAAGTGATTGGAAGGGGCAAGGTGACTGAGAAGAAAGCAGGGAACCGATCTGAGGAGCCGTATGTTTTCATGCTCTATTTCATTCGATGAGTCATTAATTAGTTGGCGTTGCCATGAGGTTCTAGTCGTCCTTTACAGTTCAAGGATGAAGGCTCAAGTTTACTCACCATATACATTGTCATACCTTAGTAATTTGCAGGAGTGTGCAGGTCAGGGCTCGACATGCAACATATATAATTAAAATAACATCCACTGTTGGTGTCCTTAGAATTTAACACACCACTGGGTTGGATGGTAACTCTCTGTAGAATCTGAATCCAACACGAAATTTGACGGCAGCGGTTTACATTTTTTACTGTTGCTGTTTAGAATTAGCGTATATCTGTTTAGAATCATTTACATTACAATCAAATGAAAGCCCTAATAAAATGCCTTGAGAAGCAATTATTTCACCAAGCAAAAATTCTTTCTCCCCAGACTGTTGTCTTCCCGCAGCTATCCTCCTTGGGCTCCTTATAATGTTGGTTATCGTAATTTTTATTTGGATCTTTAAAGAATGTAGATCAGGTAAGGATTCGTTTTTTTTCCAGGCATATCCATATAAATATTAACAGTTCCGGCTGTTCCTTTACCGAGGCTCTATATAACTGCACCCAATGGCTTTAGTATAGAGGACGCAGAAAATAGCTGAGACATTGTTTGGGGAAAATTGGACTCAAGTCTCGGAGGGATGGGATGTCTGAAGTCCTGGAAAACGTGTTTCCCGCTATCAGTGGTATCCTAGTGTATTTTGTTTATATTATTATTGTTGTTGTATTATTCCTAGCTCAAGTTGGTAAAACCTGAGATACGGACAGAGCCAAGCACACTAATTCCTCAATTTCTAGGAACGTTCGTACTATTCTAGAGGTGTTTATTATTGTCGCTTTCTGAGTATTTATAGAAACATTGCTATGTGACCCTAATTGTTTAATCCTATTGTTTAGTGACTATGGGATTACCTAGTTGTGGATATTACTATTGGGAGAATGTATACCCTCTTCGTGATCCCTAGCCTTTCATTTCCCTCTTTTAGTTCAGCATAAATCTGGTGTTTTTTTGTCTCTCTTGTTGATTTTGTATGTTTTCTGTATTTGGAATGACTATATCTATTAACTACGTTTTCTCACTTGTTTAATCTGTAATATTATATTCTACCGGTTATAATGGATTATCTTATCAACAATAAAAGATCAGTCATAACATATCAAAACAACAATACAAACAAAATGCTGGAGAAACTCAGCAGGCCGGGCAGCATCTATGGAAAATAGTAAACCGTCAATGTTCCGGGCTGAGATCCTTCATCATCATTTTGTGTTTATTACTTTGATTACCAGCATTTGCAGATTTGCTCTCGTTCGGTCAAATTATAATTTGAAGCATTGACTCTAAAACTGAATTGGGCTTGCATTTGTGATAAGGTACAATGTCTTTTATGAGTTTGGATTCTGGAGCACGATTTTGGTGCCTGATGTTTACCATTTGATTGAACCTGGGTAGGTAGTCAGATTGAGTTAAACTGCTGCAGCATCCTGTAACTTGTTGGAATGTCCCTACTTTAAGGTGAACTTCTCCTCCTCTAGCTTGCAAGTCACCCTTAAACACCTGCTTTGTTGCCCTCCAACCCCAATCAGGGTTACATGAAACCATGGAAGTAGGTAGAGGATGGTCGTATGAGTAGCTGATGCACATCACCAGTCCTGGTTATGTGACTACTAAACCAGGCAGACGTTCTCTAATAACATCTGGGCATAACACGGCACATAATGACGATGATCATGACATTTTTACCATTGAGCTCTTATTACTACTTTTTTTCTCAGTTGAAGCTGGTAAAACTGAGGTACGGGCATAGACAAGCATACATATTTCTCAATTTCTTCGAACTTTCGGACTATCCAAATGGCATTTAGTATTGTGGTTTTCTGAGAATTTACATGCATGGTGTTTTGTGTGCCTAATCTTTAATGCTATTGTATATTGACATTGAGATGATACTATTTGTAGATATTACTATTGGAACAATATATTTATTCCCTGTTCATGTTCCATAGACTTTCAATTTCTTCTTTTAATTCAGCAGTCATCTGCTGGTTTTTGCTCATTGAATGTTGTATATTATGTGTGTTTCGAATGGCTGTATCTATTGAGCAACTTTTTTGTACTTGTTTTCTCTGTAATACTGTATCCGGACGGTAATTATGGATTGGTCTATCAGCAATAAGGGATCGATCATAATATAATTTGGAGGACACTGACCTTAAAATGGATGAGGCTTCTATATATAGTAAAGTGTAATTTCTTTCATAAGTCTGCGTTTCAGAGCAAGAATTTTGTTGAATGATGTTTGCCACTTGATGTTGCCTGTGTAAGTAACCCATTGAGTTAAACTGTGACAGGATCCTGTGATATGTTGGATTGCTTCTGGATTCTCTTGGTATTTTCCGCATTTTCTGTCTTGCATGTGCTGGGGTTTTATTGTATTTTTAATATATTTGTGTTATGCAACAACCCAAGTATGTCCAACGTTGCATGTACATCATACCACTAACCCGGACAGCATCCTTGTACATCTCTTCTGCGTGCACTGCACTGTTTTTCTGTAACCGGACAACTGGAAATGCACTCAGTACTCTTCGTGCAGTCAGGACAGGGTTTTATATCTATGCAGCATGTTTTCCCTACTCTTATACTCAACATCCTATCCAACAAAGACAAACATGACAATTGCCGAATTGTCTGTACCTATCTTGGGACAATTGGTTATTGCGTTCCCAATCCCAGAACCAACTGAACTCCCCACATAATATTTCAACATCTCCTCGTGGATGCATTGAAGAAAGAAAGGGAAATGTCATTAGAGAGAATCCAGAGGAGGTTTATGAAGTTGATTCCGAGAATGAAAAATGTTAATATATGAGGAGCGTTTGGCAGCTTTGGAGTTTAGGAAAATGTGGGAGGATCTGATTGAAACCTGCCGAATGTTTAAAGGATGTTTCGTATTATGCGGTTGCCCAGAACTAAAGGACAGAGCCTCAAATTTGAGGGGCGACAAAGGTAAGGATGAATTATTTGAGCCAGGGAGTAGTGAATCTCTGGAATGCTCTGCCGCACACAGCTGTGGAAGCCGAGACCGTGGGTATATTTAAAGCGAGAATTTATCGCTTTATGGTCTTATACTGTTTGAATATTTCCTCGTGAGTCGCATCTAATCCTCCTGTTAAATGTTATGCTTTCAATGGTGTATGCGATTCCATGACGGGCTCGTTTTTGTACTTGGGAACTATTCCCATGATAGTGCTCATTTTATATTGGAGAATGAATAAGAAAGTGATGACACATCAGAGAGCAATCGGTGAATGCGAAATAATTCGAAACTATTAGCATAGACCAATTAGCTGGTAGATTGGGGTCAGTTGTCATATTTGGGATTTATGACAAAAAAGTCATTTCTGTGATTAATTATAAATTGGCCAGATAATAGTTCTAATTCATACTCTTTCAATAAACAGGGACACATCGTCAGTCAGTGACGCGCGAGGGACACAGCAGAGCGGCTCAGGTACGGACGTTGTTTGAAAGCCGTTCTAAGATTCACAAACTTGATGTTTGGTATTGGGAACTAAAAATGATGGTTATGAACGGAGTCATCAGGGAATTATGGAACAGAAGCCATATTTCAGTGTGATAACCTTAATTCCCAATGTTTCGTATGCATTCCAGTCCCAAGCGCCGATTATTTACGCTTCTCTGGACTTCGCTGCATCATCCTCTCCCCTCAGATGAGAATCTGGTTGGTTTCTGCTTGGATGGATTACGGAGAATTTGATCGAACCTGGGGTCACACTAAAACCCTCTGAACGACTCAAGACCTGAGGCTCCTGGATTGCCAAGATTTGTACGGGCTCATTTATTATGTGAATAAAATGTTGGGCAAACATTGATATCGCGATTCAGCCATATTCCAAGCCTTAAGTGAAGAACACAGGTTTCCTGCATAGTTTGCATTCTCTCATCTCAAAACTTCCCTCGGAGTTTTTTTCATTTTCTTTTCTTTGTATAAATTATATATACTGGGAATAATTAAAAAGAACGGCTTTGCATTAAACAATGACCATTTTCGAGGTTATTCCCCTTGTGGGTACAACTTACGCTGTTGCTCAATCAATTATTGTACAATTTAATATTGTATTTTAAAGGATTGCCTTTATATTTATTGTGCTTCTTTCTCCTCGTGTTTATTGTGTCATTTATGCTGCGACGGATTAAGAGCAGCAATCATTTTGTTCTATTTATAAAGTCGTGTGCTGAAAAATGAGAATAAACAATCTTGTCTCTTGAATCTTGAGCGTGTAGAAACCGTTGCTTGGCAAACTCCCGAAGCATCTGCAGAAATTCTTCACCCACATCCGATAAAGACTTGTTTGGCCGTTTAGGGAATACAGCGTGGTTTTAGACCATAAGCCATTAGATCGCATGACACAGGAAAATATTAGGCCATTCTGACCACCGAGTTTACCTCGTTACTCCGTCGTTGCCAATTTCCTATCGCTTTCAAAACCATTTTTCTGCCTTCCTTTGACATCCTTACTGATCAAGAAACTATCAACCTCCGCTTAATGTATTCTCAAAATTTGGCCTTCACCTCCGCCCATGGCATTGAATTCCACTGAATCACCACCCCCTGGATAAATAAATATCTCCTCTACTCTGCTTTAAAGAATGGCCCTACTATTCTGAGGCCTTGCCTTTGCTCTTAGATTTCCGCACTATAAGAAACATCCTCTCCACGTCTACACCAGCTAGACTTTAGTTCAACGTGCTTCACTGAGATCTGTTTTCATTATCCAAAACCTCAGCCACCAAACGGTCCTCATACGGTAACCTTTTCATTCCTGGAATCATTCTCGTCAACGCTCTCTGGATCCTCCGCAATGCGTACACAGAATTCCTAGATATGAGGCCGAAAACTGCTCAAAATGCACTAAGTATTATCTGTCCAAATAATACTTGAGATACTTTCCGAGAAGCGTTCCTCAAACTGTGTTTGAAGTTTCTGTACGACCTTCCGGTCCCCTCGAACATTTTGAAAGTGTCCCTGCGGTTAGAAGAGTAAAGAATTATTGAATTGGTTTTCAATATATTAACGTCGGTTAGAAAGAACCCACTACCGGTCCGGAGCCTCTAGTAGGAGGACAGAACCAGGGTTACAGGAGTGACATTAAGGAATTCTTTGTATCAAACATTGGAGGAAATGTATAATTCTCTGTTGCAAACGGCAAAGAATGTCGGAATAACTGCTTCATTAAATCTGATGCAGCATAATATTTATTAACAGTGGATATGAATGGAAGCAGGTGGTTGAGGAATCATTCCAAATGGATTCCTCACGCCCATGATGTAAATGTGTCCCACTACGAGAAAGCTGCTCAACCGCTACGAATTTCCCCGTACATCCATATCCTGGTTCACACATGATACCCTTGTCTAATCATTAGCACCACACTGAACCTCGGCTGAAGGGAAACATCACAAGGCGTTTTTGGAATCGCTGCTGAAGTGCAGACTGACAAAATGTCAATCTGCTGGAATTTATTTTATTTGTGGTAATATTATTGCATGTGTCGTCTGTGGGTTCTCTGTACTGTATCGTGACGTACTTTGACCCGGAGGAAAGCCTTTTTGTTTTTCGATATATTTGTGTAAGGTTGAGTGACAGTAAATTGAACTTGAACTTGAAGTAAATCATCCCACACATACCATAAGTCTGGAAAATATTTTTAGATCTAAAGCAGTGTGTCAACTGACTGTAATCGAACTGGGATTCTTGTCTTTCTTGCTTAATATGTTTTTATTGTGTGTGCATTTGACTCTGTGCGTTCTTAAGCAGAGGAAGTCCCCATCGTTTCATTTGGAGACCAATACCGTGAATCCATTATTAGTGGTAGCTTCAAATACCCTCCGCCCCTCGCCAATTCTCCCCTAACGTCTCCCCTTCCCTGTTCCTGCTCTTCGTTGTGGGCTCCTTCCAACTGCGCACCTCAGAGTTCCCTTTGTTAAGGCAAGCAAGGTGGTAAGGGTCTGAATTGGTCCAGTTATTGGAATCAGAATCAGGTTTAATATCGCCTCCATATGTTGATTTCCGGCAGCATTAAATTGCAAAATATGATAATAAACACTATACATCACAATTAGTAGGTATAAACATTAAATTAAATCAGCCGTAGAAAATGAGAGGGAAAATACTGAGGTAGTACGATGACTTCATTGTCCATTCAGAAATCAGATGGCAGAGGGAAACAAACTGTTGCCGAAACGTTTCATGTCTCTTCCTACTCCTTGATGGTAGCAATAAGATGGCATGTCAACTTTAGTTGCCCTTGCCGACTAACGTAACGTGGCTTTACACAATCATTTACAAAATTTCAATGGTAAATAGATGTCTGTCCGGATCGGCATTATGAGAATTTTACGCCAGAAGAATGCATTCTTGTTAAACAATGTAAAGCCTGGACTGTGAACGCGGGTTTACAGGATATTATGTACCAGTCAACATTGAACAAGGTCAGTTTTAGATCTGGCCTTTGAATCATTTGTCAGAGTTTTAACCGCAAACTTCCGATCTGTGAACTTTGCTCAGTTATAGCTGGATAAATCATGCAAGAGTCAGGCCTACCACCTCTGACACCTCTCAGCTTCACACGCAGACTCCTCGCATTCTCCACCCAGTTCACTGAATTCATCTGCCGCTCTTCCCAGACTCCTCATCTGTTGTTTATTTATTCCCAGTTCTCATCTACAGTCTTTGTTCGCTAATCGAACCAGACAACCTTATTTTGTTGCTCCTAGATTCAACTCTCTTTGGCCAAATTATAACTTGTTCCCAGTTCTGCTTAGTTTATTTTTCTCTAGTTTTGTGGTCCTTTGTGGTTTGTAATTTTCCGGTCCATTATTAATGTTATTAGGTCAGACCTCCTATGTATTTCCTGACAGCAACGCGTGGAAACGAAAATACACTATGCTCTGGTTAACCAGTCTTTTTTATTGTACATTTTAACGTGCTATTTTAAATCTAGCCCTTGAATCATTTGTCAGATTCTTAACCACACATTTTCGACCTGTGAATTTTTCATGTGCTTTTTCTCAGTTGCAGCTAGATATACCATTCAACTGTCAGGCCTAACGCCTCTTCGGCTGCTCATGCAGGCACCTCACAATCTCCAGCCAGCTTATTGGATTCGCCTGCCCCTCTTTCCAGACTCTTCATCTGCAGCCGTTTCATCCCTTTGCTCTTACTTTTTACTGCTCCTGGCTAAAACAGACCTTGTTGCCTGTAGCATGTTGGCTGCAGTTGATTTTCTATGGTTCTCTGGCCCCTTGAGGCTTTTTTAAAATATTGCTCTCTATTGGTAAAGTTATCACACATCGACTAATGGTCTCCGCGGCTCTGCTTTTAGGTCAGGACTCCTCTGCATTTTTTAACAGCAAAGCGTGGCATCGAAAGTATAACACGCCCTGGCTGTCCAGTCTGGTTTTTTTGTACATTTTAACTGATGCCTTCTTAAAGTTCTGGAATTATATCAAGCCGAATTTAGTAAACTCGAAGAAAGTGAAGTTAAATTCCGTTTCAGGTAAGTCATCAATTTTAATTCCACTTCCCATTCCCATTCCGAAATTTCGATCCATGGCTTCCTCTACTGTCGCGAAGGGGCAACACTCAGGATGGAGGAACAACATCTTGCATTCCATCTGGATAGCCTCCAACCCGATGCATGAACATGGATTTCATGAACTTCCTATAATGCTCACCACTTCTTCTTCTTCACCACTCCCCATCTTCCTTTTCCTCTCTCCTCTTATCTCTTTACCTGCCTATCACCTCCCCTCCCTCTGGTGCTCCTCCCCTCTTTTCTTTCTTTCATGACTTTTACTCCTCATCTATCAGACTCCCCCTTTTCCAGCCCTGTATCTCTATCACCAATCAACTTCCCAGATCTTTACTTCATCTCCTCTTGGAAGAGTTTGTAAAAGCGACGGAGAAATTTCTCAGAGATGTCGCGAGTTGATGCTCCCGGCACCTGGTATATAGAGTGGGACAGGTAGTTTCTCAACTGGGTGTGTTTGAAATTGTTTAACGTTATTTAGCTGGCGTAAGTTCGCAGACAATCGGAAAGAAATCTCCTCTGCAGCCGATTGACATCTTCTTGAACATGACTCCTGGGAGGCCAGAAAATCAGCAGATAGTGACTGGAACTCTATCTGACCGCTTTTCCCGAGAGTACACCTGCTACTGCACTTCATATCCGGATGGAAAAATCTTCTCTGCCGCTTGCCCTCTCTGGGTCAAGCCAATGCCAAAAATCAGATTAGTGTTGGTGGAGTGCGAGAGAAAACAGAGAGCATCGCTAGAATGTCACAGGGATAGGGGGAGCTCATTCGCCCCATCAACCTTCTTCTACAGGACGATTAAATTCTGATTCGCTTTAGCTGTGTAAGGATTCCACAAGGAATCCTCAGAATCAGCTTTGGGGAGTGAGGTGAAGAAGCAAGGATAATCCCATAAAACAGTAAGACATAGGAACAGAATTAGACCATTAAATCTTTTCTACCATTCAGCTTGGCTAATTTATTATCCTTCTCTATTCTATTCTCCTGCCTTTCCTCCCGTAACCTTTGATGCTCTGCCGATCTCCACTCTCTGGCTACATCAATTCCTCCTCAGCCAGTCAGAATAGCATCCCTTTATTCCCACTCTCTGATTCCCATGAGACATTAAAGCGCAAACGACAATTCTACAACATGCCAACGCAGTGCCAACAGTGCCAACAAAGTTCAAAGTAACTTTACTAACAAAGTGTTGGCACGTTCATCTTTCTTTTATTTGTTGTGAATGCTATATATACAACCATGAGATCCATTTTCGTCCGAGCATTCACAGTACATAAAAGAACAATAGATTCAGTCTAAACCTGCATAGAAACAAAGAGATACAAACAATCAATTTGCAAACGACAACAAATTCCGCAACACCAAAAACAAAATAGAGAAATGAATAAAGAACATTAACAAATTGAGACGCAGAGTTCTAGAATGTGAGTCCATAGATTGTGGAATTAATTCAATGTTGGGTTTCAGCATCCTAATGGTTGAAGGGTAACAACTATTTATGAACCTGGGTGTGGCGTACCTGAGGCGTCTGCACTTCTTTCGCATGGAAGCAGCAAGAAAGCATGGTGTGAATGATGCGGCCCTAAACAATAGACGCTGCTGTCCTGCGACAGCGCTCCTTTTTGATGTATTCAAAGATAGGGAGTGCTTTACTTGCAATTTAGTGAGTGCGCCCATTGCATTTTGTAGGCCTTTCGTTCAAAGGCAAGAGTGTTTCCATACCAGGCCGTGATGCAACCAGTCATGATAGTTCCCAGCTTGCATCTATCGAAGTTTGTCGAAAATTTAGATGGCATGCCGTATCAGAGAGATAATGAAAAACCGGCGTGTTTACCCTCATCAGAGGGGACATGCAATACAAGATGTTGGTGAGACCGTAGCTGGAATGTTCGTGTATTTCTGGTTGCCATACCATAAAGCATTAACTGATTTTATGGAGGGTGTGTATGAAAGATTCATAAAAAAAAACGGTAATTGAAGGGGTCGACTTAAAAGAAGAGACCTGAGATGATAGAAATGCTTGCATTGAAGCGACGGAAGCTGAGTGACCAATCTACGGACATTTATAAAATCGGAGGTCTACAAAATAGATAAAGTAGGCAATAGCTATCCCAGAATGCGGAGGTGCAAATGAAAGATTAGCGCTGTCCATTTGGAACATTTTATAGCTTCTTCAAATAAAGTTAAACAGTCACTGTTCAAAGAATGAAGAGTTGTGGACTTGTCTAGGCTGAATTAATTAGTTCAGTATGTTTATAAGCAGTAATTGCATTAGCTCGGCAAAATATTATCAACGGAAGAATCTGTTTCTGTGTTATACTGTGTTGATATATTTTCGAAGTAACCCTGAGCAAAAACAAAGTATTTATACTGCATTTCTTCTCCCGCGTGGTCTCACTTCTGTACAGTTCATCCGACCGCTCTTGTTGCCTGAGTTGGAAAGCGATAGCAACATAGAATCATAGAAAACCTGAAGCATATTACAGGCCCTTCGGCCCAAAAAGCTGTGCCGAACATGTCCTTACTTTAAAAATTACCTAGGCTTACCCATAACACTCCACTTTTCTAAGATCCTTGTACCTATTCAGGAGCCTCTTAAAAAACCCTAACCTCACATTTATCTGGGTGCACTCCATCTGCCAACACTCAGCCCAGTTTCATCCTATCAATGTCCCGCTTATAACCTCTGACAGCCTTCCACACTATCCACAACACCCTCAACCTATGTGTCATCATCAGATTTACTAACCCATCCCTCCACTTCCTCATCCATGTCATTTATAAAAATTACGAAGAGCAGGTTTCCCAGAACAGATCCCTGTGGCACACCACTGGTCACAGTCCTCCATGAAGAATATGACCCGTCTACAACCACTCTTGCCCACTTCAAGCCAGTTCTGGATACACAAAGCCATGTCCCCTTGATCCCATGCCTCCTTACTTCTCAATATGGATGCCCTTCATGGGGTATCTTATCAAATGGCTTGCTGAAATCCATATATACGGCTCTACCTTCATCAATATGTTTAGTCACATCCTCAAAATATTCAATCCGGTTCGTAAGGCACGACATGTATTTGCCTAAGCATGATGACTATTCCTAATCATATTATGCCTCTTCAAATATTCATAAATCCTGCCTCTCAGGATCTTCTCCATCAGCTCACCCACCACTGAAGTAATAATCACTGGTTCGCGTTAAATCTCTCACTGTACGAACCCAGAAACGGCAATAGCGGCAATAAAAATCATAAGGAGTTAGAACGAATTCGATACCTGACTGCCGATTTCTGCACCGATTCGACAGAGCGAACATAACCGTGTGCAGAAGGAAAATCGCCGAAGGAAAGTCGACATTGCAGTTAAAGACAAACATGCAGGGACGGGGCATTTGCAAGTGAAAATAGCCATTCATTTTTATATCCCAGAATTTGGTTTTCTAACGATACATTCACAAAGGAAGTACGAATGATTAGAGGTTGGTTGCAGATTATAGATCCAGAACATTGATTACAAATATTTCCGAAAGCGTTAAATATCCGTCTACATATAAAAAGAGAGAGGGAGAGGGATAAAATGACACGCTGATAATAAGAATTAGAAACAGGTTTAAAATCACTGACATGTACCCTGGAACATTAAGATCTATACATTACAATAATAATATATATATATATTTAGATTAGCTGAAATAAGTGGTGCCGACAGAGTTCAATAACGTGAGGAAATGTGAGGTAGTGTAGATATAGGCAGATAGGTGCTATTGAGTGTAAGGGAATACAACGCAATGAAAGTTGCAGTCGCTTCGGAATTAAGCCATCACAGTGTCAGGCCCGGGAGAATGTTATGGTACCTGCAATGATAACACAGTTCACTTCAATAACCACCGCTCTGTCCATAGTCAGATACCAATAAGATATTATTTGTAACAACTCCAGCTTACTCCGGAATGGAACAGTTGCAACCTATCCAGGGAGTATAATTTTAAGGTCATTGGAGAAACATTAGAAAGGTTTCAGAGTTAGGTTTTCGACAAAAGAGTTAAGTGTGCGCTGGACGTGCTGCCGGATTGGTGGCAGAGGCCGATGCGTTAGGGACAGTAAAAACACACTTAAATAGGCACATGATGATTAAAAAATTGGAGACCAATATAAAAAGGAAAGGTTAGAATAGGTTAAATAATTGCCACAACATTGTGGGCTAAAGGGCCATGCTACCCGTGCAGCAGGGTCCTACATTTTTATTGCTGATCAGAGAAGTAACCGATCTACAGGGTTTATTTACTTCTCGAATATTGTTCAACGTTCACTTCCTGAGCCCATTGGCTATTCGTGTTCCTTCCTGTTTTTCTGGCGGAACATTAGAAACATTGTGTTTTGATGAGAAGGATAAGGAACTCTCTGGATAGGTTGCAACTGTTTCATTCCCGATTAAGCTGGAGTTGTTACAAATAGTATATATTTTTTGGCATCTGACCATGGATAAGGTACGCTTTGCGAAGCTAGTATCCAGAAAATGTACGGTGCCTGCAAACGCGTGTATAGGGGTTGTCAGCGGCGTAAAGAAATCTGCAGGAAACAAAAGAAAAAAAGTTAAAATAGGAGCTCAAACCCAGAGCCTTTTGGTTATAATAATTCTGAAATGTTCCAAAGTCTTAACATTACACAAAAAAAATCGAGCATACTGGAATAACGGTGAGAACAAGTTACCACGAAAGGGCAACAACTAGTCTCTCTCTGTAGAAAAATGCGACATGATTGAACAGAGTTAGATATCGCCTGATTGTTTTCTTCAGATTACGAAGTGTTTTTGATTGTCATGAGCCAATTGTACAGAAAATATAAAATATAAAATATAAAGTACAAAATAATTATTTTACATAAAATATTAAAAAATATTCGATTCTAGAAATAAAATACCTTATTTTTGAGCTACTGGCAGGGGAAATTACTCTCACGCGGAAATATTAAGAATAATAACGAAAAAGGGCGGCGAGGATAGACGGAGCGGTCTTCTGTGCAGTGAACCACAGAGAAAACTGGATCACAGAGCAACTAAAAACGCAAGGAAGACGAAAGCAGTTGAATTTAGGGTGTAAAATAGTTAGCTGGATTCTACACGATGGTCTGAGCAGAAAGTTTGAATGGACAGATCTCTGTCTAGAAAAATTGATACTCAATTTAATCCTGTTAACCAGATTAAATGTCAGCTTTTAAAGTGGTAAACTAAAGATTGAATAAATTTTCAAAAAAGCTTGTGATATTTTCCAATGTAACCGAATAACACTTTGAAACGCACCTCAGAAAACAGGATGCTGAAGTATTGTGAGATGTGCGATAGAAATATAAAAAAACTAGAATAGTTCAAACCAGCATCTACCAAGTTACTGCTCTAAGCAAAACATTGGCGTTAAACATTTTCCCCTGAGGCTGGGTGAGACTAGAACGAGAGGTCAGGTATTAAGGGTGAGAGGTTATATTATTAAACATAGAAAACCTACAGCGCAATACAGGTCCTTCGGCCCACAAAGTTGTGCCGAACACGTTCCTACCTTAGAAGTTACTAGCCTTATCTACAGCCTCCTATTTTACTGAGCTCCATGTACCTATCTAAACGTCTCTTAAAAGACCCTGTCCTATACGCAGTCCATTTCACGTACTCACCACTCACTGAGTAAAAGGCTTACCCCTGACATCTCGTCTGTACCTACTCCCCAGCAGCCTAAACCTGTGTCCTCTTGTAGCAACTATTTCAGCCCTGTGAAACGCCTCAGACTATCAACACGATCAATGCCTGTCACCATTTTGTACACCTCTATCAGGTCACCCTTCATCTTCCTTCGCTCCAAATAGAAAAGGCCGAGTTCACACAACCTATTCTCATAAGGCATGCTCCCCAATACAGGCAACATCCTTGTAAATCTCATCTGCACCCTTTCTATGATTTCCACATCCTTTCTTTAGTGACGTGAACAGAACTAAGCACAGTACTCCAAGTGAGGTTAGACCAGGGGACCTATATAGCTACAACATTACCACTCGGTTCCTAAATTCAATTCCACTATTGATGAAGGCCAATACACCAGACGCCTTCTTAATCACAGAGTCAGCCTACACAGCTGCTTTGAGCCTCCTATAGACTCGGACCGCAAGATCCCTCTGATTCTCCGCACTGCCAAGAGTCTTACGATTAATACTATATTCTACCATCATATTTGAACTACCAAAATGAACCACTTCACTCTTAACTGGGATGAACTCCGTCTGCCACTTCTCAGCCCAGTTTTGCATCCCATCAATGTTCCGCTGTAACGTCTGACAGCCCTCCACACTATACACAACAACTCCAACTTGTGTGTCATCAGCATACTTACCAACTCATCCCACCACTTCCTCATCCAGGTATTTAATAAAAAAAATCACGAGGTGTAAGGGTCCCAGAACAGATCCCTGAGGCACCCCACTGGTTACCGATCTCCATGCAGAATATCACCCGTCTACAACCACTCTTTGCTTTCTGTAGGCAAGCCAGTTCTGGAGCAACAAAGTAATGTCCCCTTGGATACCATGCCTCCTTATTTTCTCAGTAAGCCTTGCAAGTGGTACCTCCACACCCTCTCCTGAATAAAGGAACAGCATCCGCAACACTCCACTCCTCGAGAACTTCTCCCGTCACATTGATGATGCTAAGATTATCGCCAGAGTTTCGGTAATCTCCTCCCTCGCCTCCCATCGTAGCCTGGGGTACATTTCGTCCGGTCCCGGCGACTTATCCAACTTGATTGTTTCCAAAAGCTCCAGTATTTCGTCTTTCTTAATATCTACATGCTCAAGCTTTTCAGTCTGCTGCAAGTCATCACTACAATCACGAGGATCCTTTTCCATAGTGAATATTGAAGTAAATTATTCATTAAGAACCTCTGCTATTTCCTGTGGTTCCATACACACTTCCGCACTGTCACATTTCATATGTCCCATTCTTTCACATATAGAATGCCTTGGGGTTTTCATTAATTCTGCCCGCCAAGGCCTTCTCACGACCCCTTCTGGCTCTCCTAATTTCATTCTTCAGCTCCTTCCCAGCAGCCATATAATCTTCTAGATCTCTAACATTACCAAGCTCTCTGAACCTTTTCTTCTTGACTAGATTTATTACAGCCTTTGTACACCACAGTTCCTGTACCCTACCATATCTTCCCTGTCTCAATGGAACGTACCTATACCGAGCTCTAAACAAGTAACCCTTGAATATTTGCCACATGTCTTCCGTACTTTACCGTGAGAACATCTCTTTCCAAATTAAGCCTCCAGGTTCCTGCCGAACAGCCTCATAATTCCCCCTTATCTCTCGCCAATGCTATTGTAGGCATAGAATTACGATCATTATCGCCAAAATGCTCTCCCACTGAGAGATCGGACACCTGACCAGGTTCATTTCCCAATACCAAATCAAGTACAGGCTGTCCTCTTGTAGCCTTATCTACATACTGTGACAAGCAACATTCCTGAAAACACATATGAAACTCCACCCCATCTAAACCCCTCGCTCTAGGGACATGCCAATCCATATTTGGGAAACTAAAATCTCCCATCACAACAACTCTGTTATTAATACACCCTTCCAGGATCTGTTTCTCTACCTACTCCTCGATATCCCTGTTGTTATGAGCCGGACTATATAAAAACACCCAGTAAAGTTATTGACCCCTTCCTGTTCATAACGTCCACCCACGGAGACTCCGTAGACAATCCCTCCATGGCGTCCATCTTTTCTACAGCCGTGACAGCCTCTGATCAACAGTGCCACGCCCCCCACTTCTTTCGCCTCCCTCCCTGTCCTTTCTGAAACATCTAAAACCCGGCACTTGAAGTAACCAGTCCGGTCCCTGAGGAAACCAAGTCTCTGTAATGGCCATCACATCATATCGCCAAGTGTTGATCCACGCTCTAAGCTCATCCGCTTTGTTCACAGAACTCCTTGCATTAAAATAGATACATCTCACGCCTTCGGTCTGAGCGCGTCCTTTCTGTATCACCTTCTTATTCTTCCTCTCGCACTGTCCACAAGCTTTTTCTATTTGTGAGATAACCTCTTCTTCCCCACTCTCTTCAGTTCGGTTCCCAACATCCAACAAATCTCGTTTAAACTCTCCCCATTAACCTCAGCAAACCTCCCCGCCAGGATATTGGTCCCCCTGGCATTCCAATACAACTCGTCCTTTTTGTACAGGTGACACCTGCCCCAAAAGAGGTCCCAATAATCTAGAAGTCTGAATCCCTGCCCCCTGCTCCAATCCCTCAGCCACGCATTTATCCTCAACTTCATCCTAGTCATGTTCTCACTGTCGCCTGGCACAGGCAACAATCCTGAGATTACTACCTTTGCGGTCCTGTTTCTCAACTTCCTTCCTAACTCCCTGAAGTCTTTTTATCAGCACCTCTTCCCTTTTCATACCTATGTCATTGGTACCAATATGTACCACGACCTCTGGCTGCTCTCTGCTCCCACCGCAGGATATCTAGGACACTATCTGAAACATACCGGACCCTGGCACCTGGGAGGCAAACTACCATCCAAGTTTCTTTCCTCCGTCCACAGAATCGCCTGTCTGACATCCTAACTATAGAGTCCCTATCACTACTCCCTTCCTCTTCCCTTTTCTACACTTCTCAGCCACAAGGCGAGACTCTGTGCCGGAGACATGGCCCCTGCCGCTTCACCCAGGTAGGCTCCCCCCCATTAGTACTCAAACAGGAATACATATTGCCAAGGGGTACAGCCACAGGGGTACTCTCTAGTACCTGACTCTTTCCTTTCCCCCACCTCACTGTGATGCACTTTCCCGTCTCCCGTGGCCCCGGTGTGATCACCTGCATGTAACTCCTCTCTATCACCACATCACTGTCCCTGACTCGGCGAAGGTCATCGAGCTGCATCTGCAGTTCCCTTACTAAATGCCTCAAGAGCTGCAGCTCGACACACCTGATGCAGATATGGCCCTCTGGGAAGCTGGCAGACTCGAGGACACCCCACATCTGACACTGAGCTCAGAAAACTGGATCAGACACATACTTCCTAACTCGCCTCGTCTTGTTACCGCCTCAGCCCTTTCAGTGTTAGCCCTGCCACTCTGCTGTCTCTCACTCTGCTGCCTGCTGGATATGGCTGCCTTTTTTTTTAAACCTTTCGCACTCTACTGGCTGACGTCACGCGCCTGCGCAGTCTCAGCTCTCTTTAACCAGAGTAGTAAAAAGAAACTACCTTCGCTCCGAAAAATCAGCAGTTCACTCGCAGCCTTCTTGCTCCGAATTAAGAGGGAATTTGTTCACTGAGAGGGTGGTGAGAGTGCGGAATGAGAGGAAGTGTTGGATGCAGGTTTGGTTTTACAATTTAAGAGAATATATTTTGGTGAATGATTGGGAAGGGTATGGAGGGCTATGTTCCGGCTGCCGTCCATGGGACTCGGCAGATTAATAGTTCGGCACGGACTAAGTGGACCAAAGGGTCTGTTCCTGAATTGTAGTTTTCTATTATTCTCTGTCAATTTTTCTATGTTCCCCATTCACTCTCACTCGTGACTATTGCCATTCGAGGAAAACACTGTCAGTGATAGCGTTATCAGACGACTTCACTCGAAGCGCTCAAGTGCACACGACGCCGCTGCTTGATTCCTGAAACTTTGTGTTCAGTCACGTAAATTGTTGCGGAATCCGCACTTCGACACCATGTCGGGCAACAGGCCAGAGTATGGTCTGGGGATCAGCAGGCACGTTTTTCTCCAAACACATCAACTGGACCGATTTCTCGCGATGCATTCTACACGGCAGCGCTGTTAAGACAAGAATGCGCGGGAACCTTGACGCGGATCGGAATGATGATGCAATTACAGTCAGGCATAAAATCAGGAAGTGCTGACCAAGTGATTACAATTAACCTATTGCTAACCTGCAGTGACCAGTTTGGAGAGTTTCCGAACACGAACAGTTTTTGGATAAATGCCATTGTTGAAAGGTATTACCACCTTGAATCATTTCTCTGGACGCCCTTTACAAACATGAGTAAATATTCATTTAACCATCAACTAGCCCCGATAATCTTTCGAGGGGAGGCGTGTGTCCATCACTGAATAAGCATACTGTAAATATTCTTGGTGTTGCCGTTTATACCAATTAACTTTCCCACTTGGTATACAACTTGGCAATGCAACTTAAAGGTACCTTCAATGGAAAGAACCTGCGCCGAAGGCTTCTGAGGGATTAACGTCCTGAGGGCGAAGTACTGCGAAAGGAAACAAAATCATCAGGATGTCATTAGAGTAGAACTCGACGAAATCTATTATAAAAATAATAAATCTGACTCTGTGTAAAATGCCGCTTCCGATCACGTAATTACTAGGAATCCTTATGTCTGTTGTGACTTACATATTAACGTTTAAATTGGAGCATGGAGAACAGAAAGAAAGATAAGGAGACCGAGAATGAGAAGTAGAATTAGACATCAATGTAGATGGGGGAGGGGGCAGGTTGGCGAGAGAGAGAGAGAGAGAGAGAGAGAGAGAGAGAGAGAGAGAGAGAGAGAGAGAGAGAGAGAGAGAGAGAGAGAGAGAGAGAGAGAGAGAGAGAGAGAGAGAGAGAGAGAGAGAGAGAGAGATAACGATAGATAAATAATCGTAGAGACACACTGATTCAGGCAACAGAGGTGATCATTGCAGCCACAGAAAGCCATTTTAAATTCACTGTGGTAGAAAAATGCGCCATCCAGTACTACAATAAAGTCCTTGGCTGGCTGGGGTTTGTGGTGGGAATGCAATAATCTCCAGTAACATATCAGTAATCTTCATTGATGGATAACTCTGAGGGCAAGTTAATCCTCTATCCTTATTCCAAAAGTCAACATGTGATGTGTAATAGATATCAAGAGAATTGATTTAAGATCTGATGCTAAGATTTTTAATGCTGGAACAAACTGTACTTTGTTTACCCCGGAATAATTTCACATTAGCTGATATTCCCCGAAGGCACGAGCTTCCAATCTAGTGTCCACGGAAAACTCGGTTAATCGTCCTTATCAATAAATGTTGGGAAAACTGCCCAATAGCGACTACTCGAATGCGCTGTGCGGCCCAGGCTGCTTTAACCGTAGACGAGAAACACGTGGTGTCAAATCACATTCCTGTGTTACTCTCAATAGTCGGACCACTGTAGTTTATTTCTCACCTTGCACTGCACTTCCTTTGCAACTGAAACACTGTATTTTTCATCTTTAATCCCTTCCAATAAGGACATGACTCGTTTGTTAGCTCAGTGCCATTTTTGTACACTAGTACCGTACACGCATTTCCACTTAATAGCCGAAAATCTACCTAGCTTGGTCTTAACTTTATGCTGATACTAAGGCTCGAATGCCATACATATAGAAGATTCTGGAGTTTTGTTGCGATCCGGTTCAGGAAATTTCCTCTCAGGTCAGTTCTGAATGAGCGACACTATTTTGAAAGCGTGGCCGTGGTCGTAATTAACTTCATCCAAGAGAAGCATTAACTCCGCATCAACCCCGTCAGGCCCAGAAACAAAGTGTGCAACTCTTGTCTTTTTCAAGCTTCCACAACCCGCCGCCTTAAAATTCTCATCGTGAACCTACATCTGCCATTATTCTGACCCCATTTCAGGGTTGCGCTGGAGCGCAGCGAATGCTTTATAGAGCCAACTATAAGATTGGAGATTCGATCCCCGTCGCTTCCTGCAAGGAGTTTGTACGTAAACGCATGGATTTCCGCCGAGTGCTTCGTTTTCCTCCAGCATTCTGAGAACGTACAGGTTAACTGCAAGTTGGACTGCGTGGACTCGTTCATCAGAAAGGGCCTGAACTACTAAAGTGAATTAAATTATACTCTTCAAAACCGGTCTGCAGCTGAAAACGAACCTCTTCACCACAAACTTCACCAAAAATTCCCAGCTCATTTATGAACCTACTGTTATACTCTTTGCAACTCTTCTAGGTTGCGCAAGGGTACATCTTGAACGAGCACCTGGCGGGCCTGACGTCTGGAGAGCTGATTTTGGCGCTTCTGCCCCAGTAGGGGTAATGGGTTTTGGAAGAAGGGTCCTAGCATCTGTAAAATGGATGAACTTGTTTTCACAAGTGACCTGTGATCATTAATTTGGATCCATTGTTGAAACCGCTGTGGAGATGGACTGCGCAGAAGTAGATCCGGGATCATTTCTCTAGACGTTTTCAATCACCATGGAGTAACTGGCCGATTTTGCGTCCACCAGCTCCGAAAAAATCCTCTACGCATTCACGAATCTGTCCACTCTGTAGACGAACTGTAGATGCCTTTGATCGCCTTGTTTATACCAGTTTACTAAAGCAGACACACCGAGGTCCCGACCATTATTCAGAGTGGCCTGGCTACGGACACGGACACGAATTAGCGGCGATTGGAACAAGACGGTCTGAGACGCACAAAAAGAGGTGGGAAATATTTCATCACAGATTACCGTCCTAGTGGCCTGACATTATTAAAGATAAAATCCGTGTGAATATTGGATATCTTGCAATTGAAATAGTGCGCTACACTGTTTCGCCGATGTGTTACCGGCCTCGACGTAATGAACTTTAACCTGATGCCGTAAGTATGATCAACCATAGAACCATAGAACCACAGAATATTACAGCACAGAAACAGACCTTCTGGTCCTTCCTGGCTGTGCGGAACTATTTTTTCTGCCTGGTCCCACTGACCTGCAACTGGCCCATATCCATGCACCTCTCATCCATGTACCTGTCCAAGTTTTTCTTAAATGTTGAAAGTGAGACCGCATTTACTACTTCATCTTGTAGCTCATTCCACACTCCCACCACTCTCTGTGTGAAGAAGCCCCCCCCCCACGTTCACTCTAAACGTTTCCCCATTCATTCTTAACCCATGTCCTCTGCTTTTTTTCCTCCCCTAACCTCAGTGGAAAAAACCAGCTTGCATTCAGTCTATCTGTACCCATCATAATTTTATATAACTCTATCAAGTCTCCCCTCATTTTTCAACGCTCCAGGGAATAAAGTCCTAACCTATTCAACCTTTCTTTATAACTCAGTTTTTCAAGTCCCGGCAACATCCTTGAAAACCTCCTCTGCACTCATTCAACCTTATTAATATCCTTCCTGTAATTCGGTGACCAAAACTGCGCACACTACTCCAAATTCTACCTCACCAATGCCTTATAGAACCTCACCATAACATTCCAACTCTTATACTCAATACTTGGATTTACAAAGGTCAATGTACCAAAAGCTCTCTTTACTACCCTATCTACCTGTGACGCCACTTTTAGGGAATTTTGTCTCTGTATTCCTAGATCACTCTGTTCTACTGCACTCCTCATTGTCCTAACATTTACCTTGTATGTTCTACCCTGTTTTTTCCTTCCGAAGTGCAATATCTCACAACTATCTGTATTAAACTCTATCTGCCATTTTTAAGCCCATTTTTTCCAGCTGGTCCAGATCCCTCTGCAAGTTTTGAAAACCTTCTTCACTGTCCTCTACACCTCCGATCTTTGTATCATTAGCAGATTTGCTTATCTAATTTACCACATTATCATCCAGATCATTGATATAGATGAGAAATAACAATGGACCCAGCACTGATCCCTGTGGCACACCACTAGACACAGGCTTCCACTCAGAGAAGCAATCCTCCAGTACAACTCTCTGACTTCCCCACTAAGCCAATGTCTAATCCAATTTACTTCCTCACTATGTATACCTAGCGACGGAATCTTCCTAACTAACCTCCCATGCGGGACCTTGTCAAAGGCCTTACTGAAGTCCATTTAGACAACATCTACTGTCCACCCTTCATCCAATTTCCTTGTAACCTCCTCGAAAAACTCTAATAGGTTTATTAAACATGACCTACCACGAACAAAGCCATGTTGATTCACCCCGATAAGTCCCTTTCTATCCAAATACTTGTAGGTCCTATCTCTTAGTACTCCTTCCAATAATTTACCTACTACCGATGTCAAACATAACGGCCTATAATTTCTCGAATCGCTTTTAGAGCATTTTTTAAACAACGGAATAACGTGAGCTATCCTCCAATGCTCCGGCACCTCACCCATAGATACCGACATTTTATATATATCCGCCTGGGCCCCTGCAATTTCAAGACTAGTCTCCTTCAAGGTCCGAGACAATTCCCTGTCAGGTCCTGGGTATTGATCTACTCTGATTTGCCTTAAGATAGCAAGCACCTCGTCCTCTTCGCTCTGTATAGGTTCTATGACCTCACTACATTTTTTGCATTATTTCCATTGACTCCATGCCAATTTTGTTAGTTGATACAGACGCAAAAAAACACTTAAGATCTCCCCCATTTCTTTTTGTTCAATACATAGCCGACCACTTTGATCTTCAAGAGGACTGATTTTATCCCTTACTATCCTTTTACTCTTAATATACCTGTAGAAGCACCTTGTATTATCCTTCACCTTCACTGCCAAAGCTACCTCATGTCTTCTTTTATCCCTCCTGATATCTTTCTTAAGTATATTTGCACTTTTTATACTCCTCAAGGACCTTATTTGCTTCCTGTTTCCTATACACGTCATACATCTCTCTCTTCTCATTTGAAGGCCTCCTGCTTACCAACGACATCCTTGCCAGAGAACAACCTGTCCCAATCCACGCTATTTTAGATCCTTTCTCATTTCTTCAAATTCGGCCTTTTCCCAATTTATAACCTCAACCCGAGGACCAGATCTATCTTTATCCATGATCACGTTGAAACTAATGGTGTTATGATCACCGGAACCAAAGTGTTCCTCTACACACATTTCCGTTACCTGTCCTAATTCGTTTCCTAATAGGAGATCTAAAATTGCATCCTCTCTAGTCGGTACCTCTATATATTGATTTAGAAAACATCCCTGAACACATTTTCCAACTCTAACCTGTCTAGACCTTTAACAGTATGGGAGTCGCAATCAATACGTGGAAAATTAAAATCCCCTACTATCACAACTTTATGTTTCTTGAAGTTGTCTGCTATCTTCCTGCAGATTTGCTCCTCCGATTCAAGCTGACTAATGGGTGGTCTATAATACAACCCCATTAATGTGCTCATACCTTTCTTGTTTTTCAGCTCCACCCGTATGGCCTCGGTAGAGAAGCCCTCTAATCTGTCCTGCGTGAGCACTGCTGTAACATTTTCCCTGACCAACAGTGATACCCCCCACCCTTCATCCCTCTGCCTCTATCACGTCTGAAACAACGGAAATGTGGAACATTAAGCTGCCAGTCCTGCCCCTCTTGTTGACAAGTTTCACTAGTCGCTATAATGTCATAATTCCACGTGTCAATCTACACCCTCAGATCGTCAGCCTTCCCCACAATACTCCTCGCATTGAAATAGATACACCTCAGAAGATTATTACCACCACACACAACCCTTCTATTTGTGACTTCGCATGAAACTCTAACATCATTTATTTTCACCCCCAGTCCACTATCTACTCTGGAACTCTGGTTTCCAACCCCTGCAAATCTAGTTTAAACCTTGAAACAGTGTGCGCTTGTGATTTCTGCAATGGTCTGGTCAACAATTGAATCTGTCTCTCAATCATTCGGGGACGTTTTTATATGTTAAAGACCACGATAACTTAGCATTTTGTATTAAATGCAAACCGTTCCCTTGTTCCCAGCGTCCGGCCCTGCCGTCACACCACGGTTGTTTGATATTATTTCGAAAGAAACGGCGTCAGTTCACCTCACCGGCAGCATGGTGCGACTTCAAGCAAAAGCTTTTTTTTACAGATTTAACTCTTTGGATCACAGACAGAGTAGTGGGCTCACTCTGAACAATTAGTTGCACTACTCGAAACCCTAATCCCATAGTTCTATCCAAATCCCTTTCCTAAAACACCATGGGAAATCCCTCCGGTTATTGCAATCCCTGGTAAGGTAAGAATAAATTAAGCTCACCTTCCCTCTCGTGTAATCTAACTTCCTCATTCTACCTTGTTGGATTATCGATCATCGGTAGTTGAATAAAACATGGAACACATAACATAGTAGAATGCAGCACACAATGCTGTACCGATCTAATTACGTTAATAATCAGGTGGCCATCTAATCTCTCCTACCTACATAATATCCATTTTTCTCACATCCGTACACCTATCTAAATATGTGTTAGAAGTCCTAAATGTGTCTATCTCCACCACCACCCCAGCACATTCCAGGCTCCTACCGCTAACTGTGTAAAACGCCTGTATCTCCTGTTGTTCAGGAGGATTTAAACTAATGTAGCAGGGGGACGGGAACAACTGCAGAGAGATAGAGGGATGTAGAAAGAGGGTAGAAGCAAGAAGTAGTGTGAAAAGTAAAAGTGGCAGGCAGGCAAATCCAGGGTAAAAATCGTAAAGGGCCACTTTTCAACTTAATTGTACAAGGGCTAAGAGTGTTGTAAAAACAAGCCTGAAGGCTTTGTGTATCAATACAAGGAGCATTCGTAACAAAGTAGATGAATTGAATATGCAGATAGTTATTAGTGAATGTGATATAGTTGGGATCACAGAGACATGGCTCCAGGGTGACCAAGGATAGGAGCTCAATATACAGGGATATTCAATGTTCAGGAGGGATAGACAGGAGAAAAAGGAGGTGGAGTAGCGTTGCTGGTTAGAGAGGAGATTAACACAATAGTCAGGAAGGATATTAACCTGGAGGATGTGGAATCCATATGGGTAGAGCTGCATGACAGTAAGGGGCAGAAAACGCTGGTGGGAGTTGTGTGCAGGCCACCTAACTGTAGTAGTGAGGTTGGAGATGACATTAAACAGGAAATTAGAAATGCGTGCAATGAAGGAACAACAGTTATAATGGGTGATTTCAATCTACATATGAATTGGGTGAACCAAATTGGTAAGGCTGTTGAGGAAGAGGATTTCTTGGAACGTATGTGGGATGGTTTTCTGAACTAATATGTCCAGGAACCAACCAGAGAGCAGGCCATTCTAGACTGGGTATTGAGCAATAAGAAAGGGTTAATTTGCAATCTTGTCGTGCGAGGCCCCTTGGATAAGAGTGACCATAATTTGGTGGAATTCTTCATTAAGATGGAGAGTGACATAGTTAATTCAGAAACAAAGGGTCTGAACTTAAAGAAGGGTAACTTTGAAGGTATAAGACGTGAATTATCTAAGATAGACTGGCAAATGATACTTAAAGGGGTGACGGTGGATATGCAATGGCAAGCATTTAAAGATCGCATGGATGAACTACAACAATTGTTCATCACAGTTTGGCAAAAAAAAAAAACAGGGAAGGTAGAGCACCCGTTGCTGACAAGCGAAATTAGGGATAGCATCAATTACAAAGAAGAAACATACACATTAGCCAGAAAAAGCGGCACACTGAGAACTGGGAGAAACTCAGAGTACAGCAGAAGAGGACAAAGGGCTTAATTAGGAAAGGGGAAAAAGATTACGAGAGAAAACTGGCAGGGAACATAAAAATGACAGTAAAAGCTTTTTTAGATATGTGAAAAGAAAAAGATTGTTTAAGACAAATATAGGTCCCTTACAGTCAGAAACAGGTGAATTGATCATGGGGAACAAGGATGTGGCAGACCAATTGAATAAATACTTTGGTTCTGTCTTCACTAAGGAGGACATAAATAATCTTCCGGAAGTAGTAGTGGACCGAGGGTCTGGTGGGATGGAGGAACTGAAGGAAATACATGTTAGTAGGAAAGTGGTGTTAGATAAATTGAAGGGATTAAAGGCAGATAAATCCCCAGGGCCAAATGGTCTGCATCCAAGAGTGCATAAGGAAGTAGCCTAAGAAACAATGGATGCATTATTGATAATTTTGCAAAACTCTTTAGATTCTGGATTAGTTCCTGAGGATTGGAGAGTGGCTAATGTAACTCCACTTTTTAAGAAAGGAGGGAGAGGGTAACCGGGAATTATAGACCGGTTAGCTTGACATCAGTGGTGGAGAAAATGCTAGGGTCAATTATCAAAGATGTGATAACAACATATTTAGAAAGCGGTGAAATCATCGGACAAAGTCAGCATTGATATGTGAAAGGAAAATCATGTCTGACGACTCTTATAGAATTTTTTTGAGGGTAACTAGTAGAGTGGATGGGGAGAACCAGTGGATGTGGTATATTTGGATTTTCAAAAGGCTTTTGACAAGGTCCCACACAGGAGATTAGTGTGCAAACTTAAAGCACACGGTACTGGGGGTATGGTATTGATGTGGATAGAGAATTGTTTGGCAGACAGGAAGCAAAAAGTGGGAATAAATAGGACCTTTTCAGAATTGCAGGCAGTGGCTAGTGGGTACCGCAAGGCTTGGTGCTGGGAACACAGTTGTTTACAATATATATTAATGATTTAGACGAGGGAATTAAATACAGTATCTCCAAGTTTGTGGATGACACGAAGCAGTGTTAGCTATGAGGTGGATGCTAAGAGGATGCAGGGTGACTTCGATAGGTTAGGTGAGTGGGCAAATTCATGGCAGATGCAATTTAATGTGGATAAATGTGAGGTTATCCACTTTGGTGGCAAAAACAGGAAAACAGATTATAATCTGAATGGTGGCCGATTAGGAAAAGGGGAGGTGCAACAAGACCTGGGTGTCATTGTATACCAGTCATTGAAAGTGGGCATGCAGGTACAGCAGGCGGTAAAAAGGCGAATGGCATGTTGACATTCATAGCAAGAAAATTCGAGTACAAGAGCAGGGAGGTTCTACTGCAGTTGTACAAGGCCTGGATGAGACCCACCTGAAGTATTGTGTGCAGTTTTGGTCCCCTAATCTGAAGGAAGACATTCTTGCCTTAGTGGGAGTACAAAGAAGGTTCACCAGAATGATTCCTGGGATGCCAGGACTTTCATATGAAGAAAGACTGGAACGACTAGGCTTATACTCGCTGCGATTTAGAAGATTGAGGGGGGATCTTATTGAAACGTATAAAATTCTAATGGGATTGGACAGGCTAGATGCAGGAAGATTGTTCCCAGTGTTGTGGAAGTCCAGAACGAGGGGTCACAGTTTAAGGATAAAGGGGATGACTTTTAGGACCGAGATGAGGAAAAACTTCATCACACAGAGTGGTGAATCTGTGGAATTCTCTGACAAACAGTTGAGTCCAGTTCAATGGCTCTATTTAAGAGGGAGTTAGATATGGCCCTTGTGGCTGAAGGGATCGGGGGTATGGAGAGAAAGCAGGCACAGGGTTCTCAGTTGGATGATCAGCCATGATCATACTGAAAGGCGGTGCATGCTCGAAGGGCCGAATGGCCTACCCCTGCAACTATTTTCTGTGTTTCTATGTTTCAAATTACCCCCTTTCTCCATAAAATGTATGTCCTCTAGTATTAGAAACTCCCTATTTTTTATACCAAATTTCTTCTGAATATCTTGTGAATTCGCTGCCCAAGCTCCACTTAGCATGGCATGCTAATCTTGCAGCCGCAAAGAGAGCTCAAAGAGATGCGAAGCATCTGATTGTTCGTGACCAAGTTAAGCTCTACGTGTTAATCGCAGGTGCGTGCTCATCGCTTTGTAAGGTCGATGTAACTGATGAAAAGCAAATGCAATGCTTACTAATAAATGTTCGATTGTATTGGAAACAGGCAGAGGCGCGCTGCGGTTTTCCTGTTTACGCGGGGCCAAGTACATTCAGATAGAATGTGGTTTGTAAGCACATAAAAATACACGTCTACTAGCGTTAGTCAGATTACACTTGGAGTACATTACGCAATGCTCAGCCTAGAGTGTGAGACTGCGTGGGCAGGAGTCTGATTAGATATACCAGCAAAGCCTAATGATGCCAGGAAACCTTTCTCCACGGAAGAAAAGTGAGTGGATTTTGGAGGCGGCGACCTCGTCGAAGCTAATTTTAAAGTTAAAAGATTCAGATAGGATGGGTGGACAGATGTTTCCAGGTGGCGTTAGTTAAGTTGGAACCGGGCGAGGGGGAGCCTACGCCAAAGCTAGTGGCCATCATTAAAATATAAAAAGCCAGGATGCAATACTGAGGCTTTGTAACGCTTTGGTCAAACATCACCAGGAGCACTGTGAGAAGATTTGAGCACCCACGATGAAAGAATGTGCTAGCATTGGCGGAAGTTCACGAGAATGATTCCAGGAATGAATGAGTTAATCTATGAGGAGCGTTGACAAATTTGGGCTAGTATTCTCACTGGAGCTTAGAAAAATAAGGGGGAATCTTATTGAAACCTGCCTAATATTGTAAGGCCTGAATAGAGAGGATGTTTCGAAGAATAGGGTAGGCTACGACCAGAGGGCGCAGCCTCAGAATAGAGGGATGTCCTTTTAGAACAGAAATGAGGCAGAATTTCTTTAGCCAGAGGGTGGTGGATCTTTGGAATTTATTGCCGCAGTCGGCTGTGGGGACTAAGGTAATATTTATGGGTTGTAAATGCGTTTGAGAAGGAAAATAAATCTGCCCTGATGGAATAGATAGATAGATACTTTATTCATCCCCAAGATGGTGTAAGAGTTTCTGTGCCGAACAGCCTAATTCAGCTCCTGATTCTCATGGTCTGAAAAGAGAATCAGTGACGAAGGAAAGTGAGGAAAATCCATTCGAAGGGAGTTGAAATCCCTTCCCAACGAGCTTTATCAATGACAAACTCACGCTTCCATCATATCCCACGGCTCCTGCGCGCCTTTCCAAACACAACGGATTGGTTTTGTAATCAATGTTGCAACGTTGAAAAGGCACCGACCAATATGTACACAGAAAGCTTTCACAAATCGGCTATGTAAAGCTGACTTGTTTGGATGGATCAGTTCCTCTTGTTTTCAGTGCAGTGGCAAAGGATAGACAGTCGTTACTTTAACTTTTCGCCTGAAGACGGCACAGTGGGCACCGCGCCTCCCTTCCTCTCAGGATTCCTTTAGGTCAGTTACATAGAAATTGAAGTTAAACAAAAGCTGGGTACGCAGGTTAACAGGACGGTGATGAGAGTGGAGGGAGGAGGAAGTTATTGAGGGAGTAGCCAGCGATCAATAGGAGCTGTATTGATGTAATAAAATGATCTGTATAGATGAGCCGTAAAATAAGATAATATTTTACTGTTTATCGGTACAATAATGAACCAATTATATTGAGTACACGATTGTACTAATTGGGTCTATTATTTTTATCGAACAGCTCGTCATATGCACACATAAACACCTGTGCAGGACCCTGCTGAAAGTTCTTGGTTCGAAAAGTCGACTGTACCGTCTTCCATGGATGTGTCTGGCCTGCTGTCCTTCTCCAGCAGTTGGTGTCTGTCTGCTGAATACTTCCATCATTTGATGTGTGTGTTTCCAGCATCTGCAGAATCTCTTGTGTTCGGGATTGATTTATTCCGGGCAAACATGTGAGGTTTTACACTACAGGAACGGAAGTGGTCAAATATGAGGGGAAACTATACCGCTAATGTTAGATCACTTAAAATCTTGAGTGTACAGAGGGACCCTGGGATCGAAGTCCATAGCTCTTTGAAATTAGCCACACATGTAGATAAGGTGGTAATTAATTCATATGTAATTCGAGCCTTGATTAGTCGGAGCATTGAGAATATAAGTCGGGGTGTCATGATGCAGCTGCATTAAAGTTTGGTTAAGCTGCTATTGCGTGTAGTTCTGGGCGCACCATTACAGGCAGAATGCGGAGACTTTGGAAAGGGTGCAGAGACAGTTTGTCATGATTCTGCCTGGATTAGATGGCATGAGCCATATGGAGAGAATGAATATTTTATTCGTTTTCTCTAGAAAGTCTGAGGGTCAAAGACGACCCGCTCAAAACTTGAAAGATAGTGGGAATCTGAGACATGACGCAACGCAGGATGGCAATATCTAATGCTAGAGGATTTAAGATGAAATGGAAGAAGTTTAAATGAGATATATCGGGCAGGTATTTTTACAACTGAAGTGATGGGTGCCTTGTATGGGCTGTCTAGGGAGATTCTGGATACAAATACGGTAATGACGTTTAAGAATAGCACACAAAAATGCTGCTGACTTCGTCCAGCTTTTTGTATATGTTACTTAGGATTTTCAGCATATGAAGAACCTCTTGTGTTTATGACAGCGGCGTTTAAGAGTCTGTTAGAAAAAAACATGAATATGACAGTACATGAACAACCTTCAGGCAGTCGAGAATGAGTTTAATTCGTCACTGTATTTGGCGAAAACATTGTGGGCCGAAAAGCATGCTCCTGTGTTGTTTTGTTCAATGCTGTACTCATTAAAAATATTCCAGAGCTTTCAGGCTTTACTTCCTGATCACAACAACCGCTTTGTTCCTGTTTCGAATCTGTCGTTGCTGGTACTCGGTCTCCAGAAACAATTTCAGTGTCTTTTTCAGAAGCCGTCGTGATGTCATACAGCGCAGAAACAGACTTTTCGGCCCAATTCCACTTTGTGCACTGTGTTGTCAGCGAGCTAGTTCCATTTTCCCGCGTTTGAAGCATACATCTCTAAACTTCTCCTATCCTTCTGCTTTGATAGATGACCTTTAGATTTTGTAAATATGCGTGCAACCCCGGGTTCGGCTATCGGCTTGTTCTTGGGGAAGACAGCTCCAAGCTCGTCTAAATGTAAGAAATCTTTATTAGGTGGATGGTGCCAGATGTGTGTAACCTCTGGGTCGCCTCAGGCATCGCTCAAACTCGTTCTAGTCTAGGGGGAGCGGCCTTCGGCCCCGCCAAACTGGGTAATCAGCTGGTGTGGATGCTGTGTGATGTCCCCGCCCCGCCCAAAAAAACCAGACAGTACACCTTATGCGATTAAATGAGTACAATTTATAAAGATTACTATAACTAAGCGATTACTAACGATACAGTATATATGAATAAGAGAAAAAAAAGAAAAGGCGCCAAACTTATCAAAGTCCAAACCAATTCGTGCACAATCGTTGGAGCTCAATTACTGAAGTCTTCTGGCCACCATTCGATCCCCTCCGACTTCCTCGACCCGCCTCCTGGGACCCCCACGGTGGTCGACCAGACGCTCCACACTCCTCTGTCTCCGTCTCCTCTCATCACCGAACATCTTGCGCCGGGGATCCCCCGCTCGGGGTCCGTTCTGTCGCCCAGCTTCCAGCATCCCGTCCTCTCTCTCTCACTCCATCGCGCCGACTCCCCAAAATCCCCGCCAACAATCAGTTTACAGTCCCAAACAAGCTTCCAGCACTTATCATAACAAAGACGCTAGCATTCCTACTATTAACACAGGCGCCAGCATTCCTACTTTTAACAAAACAAAGACGCCATTTTGATTACATACACAGTAACAAAGAAAAAGAAAAAAAAAACCCGTTACATGTTTTCCCCTGTTATAAATCAGTACCACGAAATAACAAACAGTACATAATATGCGACCAAACGATTGAGCTTTATAATTCTTAATTTGAATATATAGTTAGCAAAGGAAGAAACAAAAATGAGCCCATTCACATGAAACAGTCTAATACGCACGTTGGAGCTCACGTTTCCGCCTATTCGATCCCCGTCGACCACCTCCAAGCGTAGCCGACCCTCGCTCCAAGTCCACTTCGTCCGGCGGTTTACCTGCTCTCTCCATTTGCGTCTTCTCTCTGTATCTCTTCCCGACAAAAGTCCGTGAATACCCTGCGCCCAGACCCTGTTATCTCTGGTCATAACCCTAACATTGGTATTACAAGAAAAAAAACCCACATCATCTTAGCAGTGGATCATTACAGGGAGGACATTACATTAGCAGTGAAACCTTACAGCGCGTTACATACCTTTGTCGATCACAATATCTGGCAGCTTCTCCCACATACGCACCGCTCTTACAGTGAACAAAAAACTGCTCCTTATTTTCGTCTTAATCTCTGGCATCTGATATTAAACCTCCGCCCTTTAACCATATAACCATATAACAATTACAGCACGGAAACAGGCCATCTCGGCCCTTCTAGTCCGTGCCGAACACTTAGTTTCAGCTAATCCCAGTGATAAGCACTCAGCCCATAACGCTCCATTCCTTTCCTGTCCATATACCGATCCAATTTTACTTTAAATGACAATATCGAACCGGCTTATACCACTTCTACTGGAAGCTCATTCCACACAACTACCACTCTCTGAGTAAAGAAATTCACCCTCATGTTAACCTTAAACTTTTGCCCCCCTAAGTCTCAACTCATGTCCTCTTGTTTGAATCTCTCCTGCTCTCAATGGAAAAAGCCTGTCCACGTCAACTCTATCTATCCCCCTCATAATTTTAAATACCTCTATCAAGTCCCCCTCAACCTTCTACGCTCCAAAGAATAAACCCTAACTTGTTCAGCCTTTCCCTGTAACTTAGGTGTTGAAACCCAGGTAACATTCTAGAAAATCTTCTCTGTACTATGTCTATTTTGCTGACATCTTTTCTATAATTCGGTGACCAGAACTGAAAACAATTTTTTCTGAGCACGCTTGCACTGAAAAATATCGACGTGCTTTTGCCTTGTCTATGCCCCTCCTGATCTAATATACCTCTATCAGGTCAGTCTTCATCTCTAAAGTTTCAAGGATTAGTCCTAATCTACACAATCTCTCCTTGTAACTCGGGCATTTAGGACATCTTGTTCAGCACTCTTTTTGGTTTAGCATTGGGCTCGTATTGTATACCTGACCATGAGCTTAGATCCTGTGCGGATCAACTGACAGGGATGTTTAACGTCCATCTGCATTAAGCTGTAGATCCCTCTTGCTTTATTTAGACCACTCTCCCATGTTCAACAAAAACAAACTGGAGTGTTTTAAAGACCAGCGCACTGTGGCTTTGACATCTAACATCAGGGAGGGATTCAATACGTTGATTATGATCCAGTCTAGTTTAGCAGACAACCTCCATGCATTGCAATTAACATTATTAGTGCTTATTTTTCCAGTGGGCAGTCTTAAGGTTTTATGCTTAGTATTACTTATTACTCAGTAACACATAAGTGTTTAAATCTTTATTACAAATGTGCAATATATACGCTGTGTGGGTATTTCAGGCGCTTTTCAATTAAGGCTTTGACATTTTTTCATAGATGTTTTTCATTTATCTACAATACCCACATACCAGTAATATAATTTAAGGTGACGCATCCTCCAGGTTTTCTGGTTTCATTCCACAGCCAAAAGAAGTACCGGTTAGTAGGTTAGTTAAGTTAGTGGTTGTTGTAATTTGTCCTGTGATTGTGCATGGGTCAAAACAGTGGGATGCTGGGCGGCGGGGCCTGTTGGGCCAGAACGTCCTGTTATGCACTGTATCGCTGAATAAATAAATGATAGACAGATATAAAGACAGATAGATAGGTAAATGAATAAATACCAAATAAATTAATGCTGTCGCCGAAAACATGTGGACATTTCCTATCTATCCCCAGCACAATCCTTATTGATTTGATTTTACACAAACAGCGCTGTATGTTTCTGCTACTTATGACAAATTAAGCTAATCTTTTATAATATTTAATATATTCTATTAATGTTTTTTTTTGTTTTTAATATTTCATAATTCTCTCGACTGTCCCAGTATTTTCAAAGATGTTCCAAACAATTCAAAGTGTTAATTGTTCCAGTAAACCAAGTGTGGGCGTCATTTGCCCAATTGTTCATTTGACTTCGATCTTATAGACAGGATTAATTTTCTCTAATGTCGTGTAGAGTGATTAGTATGGTCATTGGTTGGCGCGTGATTAAGTGATTAAAGCGTTCGCCTAGTTATCTGAAGGTCGCTAGTTCTAGTCTATGGCTGAGCTGCGTGTGTGTCCTTGAGCAAGGCGCTTAACCACTCATTGCTCTGTGTGGCACGACACCGGCGCCAAGCTGTGTGGGTCCTTACGCCCTTCCAAACATTGGTGGCGTGGAGATGGGAGACTTGCAGCTTGGGCTACTGCCGGTCTTCAATGAAAAAAAAAGCCTTGCCCAGACTTGCGCACTGGAAACTTTCCAAGGTGCAAATCCATGGTCTACCGAGACTAACGGAGGCCTACACTGTACACATGGGCATTAATGGTCTGTGGAAGTCCAAGCACAGGTTAAAATCACCCAACCAACCTAAAAACCTGATTAATGACGAAGTGAGATTCCTACACCAAATTTTGAAAAAAGCAGCAGGACAGGCAATCATGCAGAAAAGTTTACTGAATCGTGTGACCTAAAACTCGCAGCCTTCTTATCAGTCATACCCTCTATAAAGAGCACGCTATTGGTCAGACAAGATATAACTTTAACAAATTAAACAGATCTCTGTCGTCATCTTATCAGTGTTTCGCGCTTCAAGAACTCTCTTCCATCTGATAATTACAGTTTTCGAAATCGGTATTACAAGTTTCAGGAAGAGTTCAACCATTTGGCTCCTGAAGCAAACTGGACGACTTTAATCACTGCATCTCTGAACTGTTTCCACGATCTATAGACTCATGTTCAAACTTATGTCCTCAGCATTATGTATGTATTCATCCATTATCCTTTTATCCATCTGTTTATTTATTTGGAAGTGATTGAATTTAATTGAATTATCTATTTGTGTATTTCTTTATTTATTGGTCTATCTCTCTATTTATTTACTTGCAGTTTTTTGTCTTTGTCTGCCGTTTTTTATTCCATCTATTGTACTTCTTTCTTCTACTGTGAATATCTGTAAGAACATAAAACTCAGGATCGCATATGAAGGCGTATACATACTTTAATAAGAAATTTACCTTAACTTTGAGTATAGCCATGGGTTGCAGAAGCTAATATGTCGTCTTTCAGGAAGGGTGTGTGTGTGTGTGTGTGTGTAAAATGCGGGTAGTGGCGCTGGTGTCAAGGCGGGACGTGAGGCCAATGGCTGTCATTCAGGAACTAATGAATCGATTGAGAGCATGGTCAAGTCAAGGAAAATAAAAAGAAAAAACATTCCTACTGTGTGACAGTCCCAATGTTGGTAAGACGTTGTCAAAAAGGCAGAGAGAATGTTGATCTCCCTCCCACGGGGATAGTTGCATATGAAGAGCAGAAGTACAGGACACGAAGGATGGAAGATTCCGGCGATGGCGGGTGCGGGGAAAGGGCTGGTGGGAGGTGAGTGCCGACGGACGAAGAACGCTCAGGACACAGAGAGCAAAAAGCGGAATAAGACGACTGCGTGGATTTAACTGTAATTCTGATTGAGGGTCCTAGAGGGCACGCTATCTGCGACCATTATCCCCCAATGTCCTGCCAGCAGCCGAGTAAAGACAAGACACGATAAATCTACCGCTGGTTCCTCTATTTTTAAGAGTTGAGTTACAGAAGTTCCGATTACAGCATGGGAGATCGCTCCTGATTCTACACAATAGTAGCGGTAGTTCAGGCACAGCACAGTGGGGGCAATTCTACACAAAATTATCCGTTGCACAAGATGGATTATTGTTGCCAACTGTTCTGAAATTAGTCAACGTGCTGCTTGTCTCCATAAGCGAACGTTACTACACAATTACATTGCAGTGTGCTGCTGCACAGACCGAATGATTACTTCACTACATTAAACAAGAGCAAACAATCCCTGTGCTACTAGCCGACACACTCTCGTTGCGCACAGGCGGACGAAGAGATGGTGTTCCGCAGCGGCGAGCTCAGCGAGCTGTAGTTCAAGCTGCAGGAATAGCTCGAGCCTTTGTTCCAGCAGCGACGGGAACCCGCAGGTAACTGCTCAGTCTGTAGATCTGGTCCGTGTTCAGGGACACGGCGCCTGTCGTCACCCCGCTCTCCTTCTCGACTCCATCCACTGTCCAGCGCAACGCTACCAAGCCCGGCTTAAAGCCGCTCACCAGGCAGGAAAGAATTGCCGAATCCGAGCCGGTCTCCTCCGATGAGGGAAGGAGTAACAGAACTGACGGCTCCCGGGACTCGTTATCTGTGTGAGAGAGGAGACGGTAGGGAATAGAAACATTATTATTTCATGGACTTTTGAGAGATAGAAACACCAGCGCCGAAATTATCACAGGCAATGGGACACAGTATACGGCACATTTGACCCATCAGGTACAAACCTTTGAGGGAAGAGTGGCCCAGATTATTCGCACCCTCGGGCGACTACGATCTGACATAATTTATTAAAAAATGTTTTGAATCTACTCTGCTCTCGGCACTGCATTGTGTTAAAAGATAACTTCAAAGCTACTCAATCTTTTTGCTAATTCCCCACACCGAGCCCATATGATTGGTCTCTCTGTTGAGACCGGTTCCTTTTTCTTCTCCAATAACTCCCCAAATCTTGAACTCTTAGGACAATAACTGAGAATATTACACGTTTAGTTGTTAATAGAATGTAGGTTCCTTGGGCTGTTCCGAGTTCGGGAAAACTAAGTGGATATCCAAGTGACTGAAGAGGAAATGGCAGAAAAATAGAAAAGGTCTGTGAACCGGTGAGAGGTAGGGAAAGGAGAAAGTGTTCGTTCAGACTCAGATTGCATTTTGAACCCTTACTAATCCGTCTATTGCCACCTCGACTCTGTGACCAGCCTGTTCTCTGCCCAGTACCTTCCTCTATTGTGTATTATATATAAAGTCTGTCCTTTCTCTCCTCGGTTTTCTACAATCTCAATCATGTGGTTATTAATCATAAGCTGCGAATCGCGTTAACTTAAAGCAGTTAACATCCTGTCCAATGGTCCAGGATTTACAGCACCCAGAAAAATTATCGAATATTCGCTCCAAACACGTTCTGAAAAGTGTTAAATGAAGAATAGAGAGCGATGGGTTCGATTGTCAAGATTCTTTTCCCCAAGGCAGAAATCAAGCCGACAGGTGAAAATTTTAAAGGAGAAGATCGGTGAATTTTCAGTGTTTCTACAGAGCGGATGGTGCATGAGGTGGAGGAGTCAGATATGATAGGAAAATTTAAGAGGCTGTTAGATGGACACATGAGTTTGTCAAGAATGAAAGGATATGGAGTACGCGTATACAGCAGGGATTGGTTTAATTTGACGTAACAGAGGGGACTATTAAATGGTTCTCTGTTACGATAAGATTGACGATTGACCTCACAATCTACCTCCTTATGATTTTGCAAGTTATCGACTTGCACTCCACTTCCTCTGTGGCTGCTGCATTTTATTCTGCATTAAGCTGTGTTGAACTCAATGCACTGCCATCACATGAACTTTATGGACAGTATGCAAGACAAACTTTTCTTTGCATCTTGTAACAAGTGGCGAAAACAAACCAATACCAATAATGCAATACACGGGGCCTATTGTGTTAAAGAAGAGGGATGTCGGAAAGTATTGAATTCCGCTGCAGCTCGAAAGTGTCCTAAAAATGTTCACAATTCAACTAATCATTAATTTGTTTGTTGGGGCTGTCTCGATGGGCTAAACGCCCTCTTATGCCAGACTCAGACAGATGGAAGCCCCCAGAGTGTAGATATATAATAAGCCTTCCCTGGACGGGATTTTAAACAGGTCTGAGGAATGACAGTGGCTGAGAAAGGAATTGTTTGCAACAGAATGAGGAAGTCACTTACTCTTTATATCCAGGATTGTGTCTGGACCGAAGATAACTCCATTATCCCACGCTGCTCAGTAATAGACGCCGAAATCACCAAATTGGTGATGGTCAGGATGACTGTTGCTGGAGGTGTCTCTAAACGGTCGAAAACGGCCTGTAATCTATGACACTCGGTATATATCATTGTCCGTCTCATGTACTAACACGCACTCCGGTCTCTCCCCGGGACACTGCCCGTTCTACATGAGGTAACTTCCAACCTTACCGTTCTGTATCGGACAGTCTAAGCGGACGGTTGGTCCTGCGGAAACAGGTCAGGCCATTGGGATCTGACTGAGCACTGGTGCTGCCTGGATATCTACAATAAAGCATAATAAAACCACTGGGTAACTTGGAGCAAAATAAAAATCAACAGTATTCCGAACTTGAACGGATAACCCGTGCGTGAACCATCCGACTCTCACTTGGTGAATGGACCAGCAGAACACACAAGAAATGTAGCGTTGGGGTCATTCCTCTGGACAGGTGCAGACAGCGAGCGCCCAAAAATTTCCAACGAGCCATACGCTGTTCTACAAACTTCGGGAACTGCTCAGGTTTCAGAGTCTGCAAACTGGGGTCCCCGGTTCCGTTTGTTAATTGGGGTGTAAGGAAACCTTGAATGGTCACCTCGCTGATTTTTAAACCGTAACCCCTAATTTCAAAATTGTTTCCCTTCAGTTGCATCACATATCCAGTCCTGTAGAACGTCGGAGAATACTAACACTAAAGTTATTTTAGACATTGCTTCGGCTGCTTCCCTTTGGAGCAGTCAGTGTGGGTGATGGTAGCACTCCGCACCTTGTCTCAGCTCAGAATCGCTAATGAGAACAAAATCGTACAAGTTCACATCAAATTCCCACGAAGTCTCCATGCCAGCCAAGAATTACCTCGACAAAGCATCGGTAGAATGTATGTCGCTGCTTTGCTTGAGAGAGAATAAAGCTTGTCGTTAAAATGCGAAACTCCCATTCGGCAAGTGTTTTGTTCTCTGAAGTCTCAAGATCGCGGGCCTGCGTAGAATTTTGATTCTCGTCAGACACTGGGGTCAGTCATTGTACAAAGGGATTGCAGTAGAATGCAGTAGGATTGCAGTAGAGGGCATTAGGAGTGCTCGTCTCGGCAGTGAATCTTCCGAGTATCATGAAATGTGAATAGGGATGTTCAGCAATAATTGCACAGGTGATGCAAACGGCTGCAAATGCTGGAATCTGGATCAACTCGGAAAGAGCTGGAAGGACCGAAAGGGTAGGCAGCATCTATGCCGGGAAATAGGCAGTCGCCGTTTACATCCGAAGACATTCATCTGAAACGTTGCTCCCCAGTCATTTAATTTTTGATCAGTCAGATATTAAGACATGGAACAAGACTCCGAAAATAGTCAATCAAGACTGGTAGGAACAAACATTAGTCTGACTACATTAGTTCCAGCAATGGCCTCTGTCAACAAGAAAGGATCTGAACACCAGTCGTGACGTTCCATGACCTTACTTCGCCATCAACATCTGGGGTGGGCGGGGGGGGGGGGCACTGAGCAGAAACTAGTGCATTGATTAAATTGAGGCTTATAAATTAGACCGTAGTCACAGGCTTGGGATTATAAAATTTGAAGTTCAAAATAAATTTGCTATCAAAAGCAGTAAGCCCTGAGTTTCATTGAATTGTAAGCATTCATAGTAGGTATTAAGGAATACAATGGAATCGATGAGCAGCTAAACAGTAAGACGGACAAACAGCCAATGTGCAAAATAAGACAAACTGTGCAAATACAAACAAATAAATAAATTAACTTATACGCAGATGGTTTAATAAACATTATTTTGCCTTATATAAGCATTCCTTCACACCTTCTGTCAATCTGTCGATCTTCAGGCTATGCCACTCACAGACTTGTGCTAATATCTATTTTCTGATTGCGTGTACTGAACAGTTACTTTATCTAATGTGACTGACTTTATCTACTGTGCTTTTCACCTTGGCCTGAGAGGAAGGATGGTTCGTTTCTTGTCATGAGTATGGCTAATTGGCAATAAACTTGAACATAGACTTACACACATGACCTTACCCTTTCGCCATTGAAAGAGATTCCGATTTTGAAAATCTTCTACATATGACTTCACATTTCCTCACATTTTATTCGGTATTTTGTATCCCTGCCTGTTTTGTAATCTGTGAACATCAACTTAGTCATTCTGCACTGTCCTGACAACCCTGATAATCAGCAAACATGGCGTCGTTGATTGATGATTGGATGTACACTGTGAACAGCTGAATTTCTTTCTTCAGCAAACTCCCGTTGGCCTGTTGTTCCAATATATTTCCGGAAGGCTTCCTGTACCTTCTGATACATATGCATAATTTCACCGACACTTTATTTATTTATTTTTCAGTGTTTCCATTCTCAGTGTGAAATTGACCCAAGTTAACCTTTCAATTTTAATTTTTTCTTGCATGCTTATACTGGTAGTTCTGTTGGGTCTTCATTTCTCTTTCTACGCCACTCCAGCAAGTTATAGCTATGGTAAAATATTAGCAGGCTCCTTTTTCCAATGATGTTGGGTGAGACTGCAACTAAAGGTCTTGGCATAAGTGTAAAAGGTGGACTGCTTAAAGGGAACACCACGGGAAACTTCTTCACTCAATGGATGATGATAGTGTAGAAAGAGTTACCAATGGACGCGATGGATGATGGTATATTTAAACATTTAAGAGAAATTTGGATGGAGGGAGGGGTATGGAGTCCAATGGCCCGGGTACAGGACTGCTGGACTGACCATAATAATAGTTCGGAACAGACTAGATGGACCAGAACGTCGGATTTGGTATTCTGGCGCTCCATTACTTGCTGTCATTCCATGTTGATTTTAATCAGGTCCTCAGCACTCTGGAGCAGAAATAGCAAATTTCACGACATATGGCGGGGATATTATACCAGAGCTTGATGCTGATCCTCACTCTGATGAAGAATGTTATTTACAGTGGGTCACATGTAAGACATGACATCTCGCTTCCCTTGTCGATGATCTAGTACATCACCACACACCCTTCATCCTGCTACTATCTGTACACTGATCGCTGTACATTGTGCAATAGATGCGAAAAAATATCATCCAATTAAAAGTTCGACTTATATGACTTGGTAACAACGTTTCTCTAATAACGCCACTGTGAAACATTGGCTTGTGTTTATTTGTGATATGCAGTTCGAGTTGCGTAAGGCTTCTCCTATCGATCACCTCTTATTGGATAAATGGAGATGGTGATTAAAATCTAGAATACGTGTCGTTCGTAATCTGGGATATAGTAAATCTCCGTCAAACTGTTCCTAACCGTCTCCTCATTCCTCATTCCTCATTCAGGGGTTATCAATTTTCGCTCAGAGCCCCGTGATTTTTTAGTCGCAGACCAGAGTACAGGATAAGATGGATAGATGTATATGCTCGAACTGTCTGTGTTGTGAGCGGCAAAGGTGCAGCTGCGGACCGCGTCATCTCACCATGGGGACCGGCACGGGGGTTTGCACAGCCTTTATTGAGCGACAGTTACACAAATTGCTGCTGTTTCTGTCCGGGTTGAAAAGTGGTGCAGGTGGCGCGGTCACGGGAAGGTGGGGGCGATGATGAGATACGACTGAACCTTTTTTTAAGTCTCTAAAACTGAGTATGGCAATAACAGGAAGATACAAATTCTGAAACTAAATCTTTCAAAAGTTTTAAAAAATGGAAGTTGTTGTTGCAAGCGTTGAAAGGGGGTAGAGGGACAGGAAATGAGAGAGAAGCAGAGGAAGAGAGATAGAGTGAGTTATGGGAAAGAGGAGAGAGACAGAGGGTGAGACGGTGAAAACTGGGAGGGATGGAGAGGGAGTAATAGAAAAAGTGCAGGGACGGGAGGCAGAATATGTAAGATAAGAATGTGAGCGGAGTGAGTATGCATGAGAATAGGGAGAGACAGAGAGGTGAGAGAGGGAAGTAGGGGGACAGACAGATCGAGAAAGAGGAGAGAGAAGGACGAGAGCGCGAGGTGGGAGACTGAGGGAGTGTGTGCGGCTGTCTGTGTGTGTGTCTGTCTGTGTGCATGAGTATGTGAAAGAGAGTGAAAGAGAGAGCGGTAAGGGAAGCTCGAGAGAGTGAGGAAATGGTAGAGGAGTTGATAGCTCTCTCAGCTCTGTGTTTGATAAATGTACGTATAACTTTGAAAGCAGCGAACAGAAAACTCACTTCAGGAAGATAAGGGTTTGATAAGAGCCCGGAGGTGATCGTGTGCTCGCTATCTCTCTCCATCTCGGAACCAACCCGCACTTTAATCTGAGGAAACCGATACATGTTTCAATACTAGACGCAGAAGGGGATATATATGATCATTCATGGGCCTCACGCACTTGCTTTTCTTTTATCTAAGCTCAGAGATGATTATAACCTCCGCGCTTCGCTGCCGACATCCGCAGCGCTGAATCACGTTTTGCATAAACATCTGTCCATCCCATCCTGGACTCGGGTTGGCGACTAAAAATGCATTGGGCTCTGGGAGAGAAAATTAACAAGCTCTGAATGAATTGGGTCACGTCATCTTGGTTCCTCCTATCCCCCATCACCCATCTAGAGGAAAGATATTTTGCGTCTTCTTTGCAGTTCAATCTCTCTACTTTCCTAGAAGTTTGCAAACATTCTGCATGACATCTAAAACTTTTATAGATGCACGATTGAATTTGTATTGACGGCTTGCATTACTGCCTGTCATGAAAACACCAGTGCCCTTGAACGGAATGACCTACGGAAGGTGGATAAAGCTGGGACCATCATGGGAAAGCCCTCCCCACTATTGAACACACCTAAAGCGGAGCAGATCCACGAAAGAAGCATCCATCATCAAGGACTTCACTTCCCCCTCCATGCCAGCCTTGCTCTCTTCTCGTTGCTGCCATAAGAAGCATGTACATAAGCCTTAGGTCCCACAACACTAGCTCAAGAACAGTTATACAGTTATTACCCTCAACTATCAGACTCTTGAAACAGAGGGAACAACGTTATTCAATTTCATTCACTCAAACACTGTACTGATTCCACCACCTATGGACACTTTCAAGTGCTCTGAAACTCATATTCTTGATCTTTATACATATCTATTATTTACGATTATTCTGGGTATTTGTATATTGCTTCATTGTCCGTCTTTATTCTCTGCCGCTGTTCAATAATGCTTTTGTGCTTCTTTGCATTTACTTTGAATGTCCGCAAGAAAATCAATCTCGAATGAGTATATGATGATATATATGAACTCGATATAAAAATTTACTTTTAATTCTGAGGCCGAGAAGGTGACAGCAAATTCTTTGAAGTTTAGGGAAACAAGAGGCTATCGCATGACTGAATTGAAAGCAAAAGAGACGCAGAATATGTCTCCTTTTTGGGGGTGGGGGTGAAGGCCTCATTAACTTTACGTCTAACTTCCACCCTGATCTCTCCGTCTCAACCTTTGGAGACAGCTTATCTACTGATATCTATTATCAACCCATTGACTCTCACAGCTACCTGGACTCTTCCCACTCCGTTTCTTGTAAAAGTCCCATCCCCTTCTCTAGATTCCTCTGTCTCTGCCGCATCTGTTCTCAGGATGAGAACGAAGGAGATGTCCTCTTTCTGAAAAGAAAGGGGCTTCCCTTCTTCTACCAGCAACACTGCCCTCAACCGCATCAGTTCCATTCTTCATCGCATTCTCCCGCCACTCTACCAAGGATACAATTTATCTTGTCCTCACCGAACACCCAAACAGCCTCCAGCGTCCAGCACGCTGCTCCGTAACTTCAGAGATCTTGACACCCCGGATCTAAAAACTTCTCACTCTATCCACTTCTGATCCCTATTTGAGAACTGGTAAGGGTCCATATAAACTTCGATACCAAATTTCCTCTTCCTTTGAGGCTGAGAAGGAGATGTCAAGCTCAGTAAAGTTTATGGAAATTGGAGGCAATCAGATTACACGTTACTGAATTGAAAGCAAAATAGACGAAAAGGTCTGTCTTCTTTGTTGGGTTGGGGAGGGGTTTAAGCGATGGTGGACAGGATGAGGAACTGTGCTATCACGCAGTTCAGTCAAGAACTGACAACTGATGAAGTTCACTCTCTAATAGCCCGCCAAATTCCAGGCTGGAATTGATATATGTTTGGACACAACGTGATTCAGCATCATTCATTCATTTTGCCACTGGCGTCCCTCAGTCTATTAACAACACTCCACAGGTTCCTGCAATTTGATGCGGAAGTTATTGCAGCTTATCATCCCAAAATGCCAGCATGCAAAGCATGCCAACTACTTTATCATCCAAATGATTATTATTACTGCGCAATCGTACAATCAGCACATGTCCCTGTTGTACACCATTGACAGCAGTCCTCCAGTGTGTAAAAGGATGCTTCAGTACCACTCACAGTCTAATTATACACAAACTTGTTTTAGGTAATTAGCACAATCATCCTGGGCCTTATGTTTTCCAAGCTTCTGAACCAGATTGCTGCCTGTGGAGCCTTGACAAGGGTCTTGGTAAAGTCCACGTAAATACCAAGAGGTCCATTCACAAAGTCCGATTTTACCAAAAGGGCCATACACTAGAATGGTGCTGTCCTTAACTTCGATACATTCCTTCAGGCATTCATTGACTGTTTATTTCTTTCCTCCCTAAAGGGTTATCACGCTTTGTCGTCTTCTACTAATTCTAGCATGCTTCATGATTGGGAACCTCATCAAATTTGCCTCCAACTTCCACGTTGCCCTCAAATTTACCTAGTCTATTTCCGACACGTCCTTCTTCTTTCTCGATATCTATGTCCCAATCTTTGGAGACAGGCTTATCTACTGATGTCAAATAAAAAACCCACTGACTCTCACAGCTACCTGGACAATACCTCTTCAATATCCAGTTACACGTAAAAGTGTAATCTCCTTTTCTCGATTCTTCCATCTAAACCACATCTCTTTTCAGGATGTAAAACGAAAATGTCCTCATTCTTTAAAGAAATGGGCTTCCTATCCTCCACCATCAACGCTGCCCTCAACCGCATCACCTCCACTACAAACACGTCGGCCCCAACCCTATTCTCCTGCCACCCTACCAGGGATAGGATTCCTCTTGTCCTCACCATATCACACAAGCAGCCTTCGCGTCTAGCACCTTTCTCTGTAACTTCCACCATCTCCTACGGGATCCCAGCAACAAACACCTTTCCGTCTTCCCCTCTCAACTTTCTGTTTTCCGTTGTGATCGCGCTGTATGCGACTTCCTTGACCATTCCACCCTCCCCACTGATATTCTACCTGGTACTTATGCTCGCAAACGGAACAAGTGCTACGCCTGCCCCGACACCTACTCCCTCACTACCATTCAGGGCCACAAACACTCCTTCCAGGTGAGGCGATGCTCCACCTGTGAGTCTGTTGCGGTCATCTACTGAATCTGGTGGTCCCGCTGTAGCGTCCTGAATATCAGTGAAACCCAACGTAGATTTGGTTGCTGCCATAAGAAGGATGTGCAAGAGCCTGAGGTCCCACGACACTATGAGCAATTGTGGGACAGTTCTCACCCTCTACTATCATGCTCTACTATCAGACTCTTGAAACAGACGGAACAACTTCACTCAGTTTCATTCACACCAACACTTAACTGGTTCCACCGTCTATGGACACTTTCAAGAGCTCTGTAACATGCTTTTAATCTTTATTGATATTTTATTTACTATTATTTTGGGTATTTGCACAATGATTCATTGTCCCTTTTTATTGCATACCGTTGTTCATTGATTCTTTTGCGCTTCTTTGTATTTACTCTGAATGTCCGCAAGAAAATGAATCCCGTAGGAGTATATGGTGACATCAATTAACTTTGATACTAAATTACTTTTACTCTGAGTCTGAAAAGGAGATGTCAAGCTCTCTGAGATTTAGGGAAATGGGAGGCAATCACATTACACATTACTGAATTGAAAGCAAAAAGGACACGAAGTCTGTCTCCTCTGTTGGGGTGGGGGTATGATATCACCCAGTTCAGTCAGGAACTAGCAGATGATGAAGTTTAATCTCTATTAGCCCTTTCAGATTGCAGGCTGGAATTGATTTATGTTTTTACATAACGTGATTCTGTTATGATCCGGTCCGTGATGTCCGCATTTCAGTTCACGGTCCGGTCCAAAGTTCCTTATTCCAGGTTTTCCGGATTTTCCTTGTTCTGTTGGGTGCTCTAATTGAGGCAATTGATTCTCATTTTGGGCTGGTTATATAAATAGCTCCTAGGTTCAGCTTCATTGGCTAGATTATTCCCTTCCCTTCATCTTTCTCCTGAAGCCTTTTCTTGAAATCTTTGCCTGCAAGCTTGCCTGCGTCCTCGCCTGTATTGCTGTCAAGTTATATCGCCGGAGAAGGACCGGAACCTTGTGTCTAGATAAGAAACTGCCTATCGTTGTTTGGAACTGTCTCTGCGTCCACGCCTTCGCGAGGTAAGTCCGGCCGTTTGCCGCTACGTGTTGGGAATCGTCTCTCTGTGTTCTGTGTACGAGTCCCGGCCACGCGTCCTGCTCCCTAGGAGGGGTCCTGACTCTGTGTAGAGCCCCGGCCCCAAGTCCTGTTCCTTAGGAGGTGTCCGGCCTCTGTGTTCCGTGTCCCTGTGTTCCTATCTCTCTAAAGATCAAGGTTCCGTGGTCAGGTGTCCGATCGAGTCAAGGCTTCGGGTTTTTGTCCTGCCCATATGCCTCGTCCTGTGCAGGAGTTCCATGTCTAGTCCTGCAGCCAAGCCTCAACGAACCCAAGCCTCGTCTAGTCCTGCAGCCAAGTCTCGACGAACCCAAGCCATGTCCAATCCTGTAGCCACGTCGTGTCCTCGCCTAGTTCGAGGGTCCGAGCTCGAATTAAGACCCAGGTTCTGGGTCGTTGTCCAGTCTCTGGCTTGAAGTCCAAGCCCAGGGTCCTACTTCCCAGTTCCTGGTCCTGGTCCCGCTTTCCTAGCCAAAGTCCTAGACCATGTCTGTGTTCCAGTCCCAGCTCCTAGTCTGTGTCCTGTCCCGTCCCTAACTTTAGCTCAGTCCAGTTCCTAGTACTTCAGTGTCTGTGTCTTGCATTTGGATCCGCGCCCATCGCCCACCTTATGACTGATTCAGCATCATTCATTTTGCCACCGGTGCCCCTTGGTCTTTCTATTCTACAGCACTGCCCAGGTTCCCGCAATTTGACTCGGAACTTATTGCGGTTTACCATTCCATAGTGCAGCATGCCATCCATGCCAACTACTTTCTCATCCAAATGGTTATTATAGCCGAGCAATCGCAGAGCCAGCACTTTCCGACAAATCCCCTCCGACATCTCTCATTAACAAGGCGTTTTAGCCCATAGAACTGTTGCTCAATGGATGGTTTTATCTTTGTTTGTTTTTTCCCCCCACAGCATTCTTTGTAAACTCTGGTAACAGTTGTGCATGAAAGTTCCAGGAGCTTAGCTGTTTCCAAGATACACAAACCGCTCCATCTGCCACCACCTGTCATAAAGTGGGCGTTGAAAGCAGACCCAAATGCAAGCCACGGTCACTGAAATACTAGGGACAGGACTAGGTGTGTCAAAAATGCAAGGGAAGTAGGGAAAAAACGACGCTGGACAGGACACAGGCCCTGGAAGAGACAAGGATACAGGGCCTGGATTAGGACTGGACTAGGAAAGCGGGACCAGGACGAGGAACTAGGAACTAGGAACCTGGACAAGGACTCCGAGCTAGAGACTGGACAGGGATCCGGAAGCTGGGTCTTGACTCGGGAGCGGACTCCGGATCTAGGCGAGGCAAGACGTGGCAAGGCAACAGGACTGGACGTGGGGCAGGACGCCGGACTCCTGGGCTGGACCCGGGACTGCTGAGCTGGATGAGGACAAGAAACTCAGACTCGGACTTTGTAGGAACGAGGAACACAGAGCCTTGGTCTTGGGAGACAGGAACGCAGAACACAAAGCCTTGGTCTTGGGAGACAGGAACGCAGAACACAAAGCCTTGGTCTTAGGAGACAGGAACGCAGAACACAGAACCTTGGTCTTGGGAGACAAGAACGCGGAACTCAGAGCCGGGAACCCTCCTTGGAAACAGGACATAGGGCCGGGACTCATACACAAAAGCTGAACACGACGAGAAGGCTCACAACACAAGGTAGGGCAAACGGCCGGTCCTACCCAGCGAAGGCGAGGACATAAAGACACATTTCCAAACAACGAAAGACGGTCCTTATTTAGACACAGCAAGGCTCCAGTCTTGCTCCGGCAATAGAACTTGACGGCGAGAATAGGCGAGGACGCAGGCGAGGCTCCAAGCAAAAGTTAGCAGGCGAGGCTTCAGGCAAGGGCTACAGAAAGAATGGGATGGCAAGGGAACAGTCCAGCCTCAGCGTAACGGCAAAGACAGCCGAGCTTACCCAACGGTGGCAAGGACATGAAGAGACAGATCCAACCGCAGGGTAACGGCAAAGACGGTCTGACTTACTCCACGGAGGGGCGGACAGGATACTGACGAGACCAACCAGCATTTACACTGGACCCCAGGGCCACTTATGTTCCCAGCCCCAAGAATGAGAATTAGATGCCTATGATTAAGGCCAACTGAAACAAGGGACCAGACTCTGAAGTCCACGGACAGGACCATGAACCGGAATGCGTACTTCCTGGACCGGGCCATGACACCACCAATCATTCCGGTCAGGTTCACTTAAAGTTCTTTTCTTCTCCATTCAGCTCTGTGGTCTAAACAACAACTGAACCTCTTGACTATGTATGCGTACTTTAACACATTGTGATGTTGCTTGATTGACTTGATTGACTGATTAGACATTTACATTAATGGTGGGGGAAAATGGTGTACAAAATAAGTGGCTACTGAATGTATTTATGTTATGTGGAAGACGTTAATTCCTAAATCACTCAGTTGTACTCAACCCTTAACGAAAGTGGGGCTTTGGGATCAGTGTTAACAGTGATCTCACAAAAACTTTAGCAAAATAGATCCTCTGGTTAGACACATGAATAACCTGCTTAATATATTACAGCATATATGTCAAACTCAAGGCCCGCGGGCCAAATCCGGCCCGCGGTGGAATTATCTTTGGCCCGCGAGATAATATTTAATTACTATTAAAGCTGGCCCCAGTAATCGAAGCGCCTATGGCGTATGATATGGCTAATGCTGAGTTTATTCAGGTACCAGGTTTTCAGGGTTTTTAGTGTTTATTCGGCCATCTTGCTCGGCAGTCTTCTTCATAAGAAATGGAATTTGTAAAGTGAAACACTTTGTAGTTATAGCAGAGACTGAGACACATGAGAGCAGGCTGAAAAAACGGAGGCAATGAAAGCTGCGTTAGCACGCGTCCGACTGATCCGGCCCGCATGAAGCTGCATTTTGCTCAATCCGGCCCGTGACCTAAAATGAGTTTGACACCCCTGTATTACAGGAATGACTACAGCAATGGATTAATTGGTGTAAAGGTCATGTTGTGCTGCTGAAATTCTGATAGGCGCCATCGAAATGCAAATGTAATTCCATTTTGCGTTGCTGACACTGCTTTGTCAGGTGAGGACCGAGTCCGGTTCTTCATACTTCTCTATCGCCACCATATATTCACTAGCAGAACTTCGAGCACCCACAGTTCTCAATTGCAACCCCCACACCCTCCCCACTATCTTTTATTACCCTTTTCCTGAGAACTGTGAAACAATCCGTCATTTTGAAATATGCCCTGAAAATTCCGGACATAAATCCGGCATTTCTTGCGAGCATTTAATCATGTTGATGGAATAATTCGATCCTGGAAAAAGAAGACTGCACGCTGCACCTTAGGAACAGTTTCAGCACCAAGGGCCTTTCAGTAAGAGAGTTCCAGACTTGTATACCCATTCAATTACTTCCATTCATTATCCTTCTGATTGTCTCTCGAATTTGACCTCACTAAGCAAGGAGCCCCAGCAATGAAACTGTCACGACGCGCGCTGACAAACGATTGAATCCAGGGGTGTAATAACCACAGACTCCCATATCAAGACAGTTTAGATAGGAATTCCACCAAGAACATCAGTGGCTTGACTGAGCAACAGCGAGTCCAAACTTTCTCGACACACCAGGACATCGCAATAAGTGCCAATGGGGAGTCTACTTTAAATAATTATAGTACACAGAAACCCGTCCCAGTCAAAATAAACTTGACAAGATTAAACAGAAAAAAATGGCTGAATGACTCCAGATGAAACAACAATTAACAAATAATCATTCACAGCCCCTTATGGATCATAGCAGTACATAATTTCCTGAAGCCGGCACCTGACGTCCCAAGGAGCCCTAGGTTACTCGAGACAGGGCTTGTGAATTCGAGACAGACTTGATGCTCTCAAGAACTTGCTGGGAAACTCGAGACAGACGTGATACTGTAGAGACAGGACTGGGAAGCTCGAGACAGACCTGATATCTCAGGACCAAACTGGCAAACTCGAAACAGACCTGATGCTCTCAGACAGGGATGGTAAAATCGGTATCATAGCATATAATTCGGGAACTTGGAATGTTTCTCCGAAACGTGTATGTCAGTGGGGGCACAGGAAAACAATTAACAGAGCCTCGACACAAGCACTGAGAACATACGCGATGCTCGCCTCTAACTAACCATTGTCCAGGCGGCTGTTGAAACTCCGCTGGGTCCATTTGCGGCTAAGGATCTAACTGCGACTGTATGCGCTGACAAACAACAGAACCCAGGTGCGGAGTAACGATAGACTCTCATGTAGAGACAGAAACAGAGTTCATTTCTAGTAATTCCAACAGAACATTAATGGCTTGTCCGAGCACCACTGGTGGCTCCACCTGGCCCTAACACACCTGGACAAAAAAGACACATGCGTTCGGATGCTTTTCGTAGATTTCAGTTCAGCATTCAACACAATTATCCCTCAGAAACTGATTTGAAAGCTGAGCCTACTAAACCTGAACACCTCCCTCTGCAACTGGATCTTAAACTCCCTGAATGGGAGACCTCAGTCAGTCCGGATTGGGAGCAGCATCTCCAACACCATCACACTGAGGACGGAGGCTCCCCAGGGTTGCGTGCTCAGTCCACCGCTGTTCACTCTGCTGACCCACGACTGTGCTGCAACACACAGCTCGAACCATATATTCAAGTTCGCCGATGACACGACCGTGGTGGGTCTCATCAGCAAGAACGACGAGTCAGCTTACAGAGAGGAGGTGCAGCGGCGAACGGACTAGTGCAGAGCCAACAACCTGTCACTTAATGTGAACAAAAGAGATGGTTGTTGACTTCAGGAGGGAACGGAGCGACTGCTCCCCGCTGAACATCGACGGCTCCTCGGTAGAGATCGTAAAGAGCACCAAATTTCTTGGTGTTCCCCTGACGGAGAATTTCACCTGGTCCCTCAACACCTGCTTCATGGCACAGAAAGCCCAGCAGCTTCTCTACCTTTTGCGAAGGCTGAGAAAAATCCATCTCCCACCTCCCATCTTCATCACATTCTAAAGGAGATGTATTGAGAGCACCCTGAGAAGTTGCATTACTGCCTGTTCGGAAATTGCACCATATCGAAAGACCTTTCATCGGATAGTGAAGTCAGGTGAGAAGATCATCGGTGTCTCTCTTCCCGCCATCACAGACATTTACGCTACACACTGCATCCGCAAAAGAAACAGCATTATGAAGGACCCCATGCACCCCTCATAAAATCTCTTCTCCCTCCTGCCGTCTGGGGCAAGGCTCCGAAGCGTTCGGGCTCTCACGACCAGACTATATAACAGTTTCTTCCCCCAAGCTATCAGACTTCTTTAATACATGAAGCCTGGACTGACACCTTGCCCTATTGTCCTGTTGATTATTTATTGTTATGCCTGCACTGTTTTTGTGCACTTTATGCAGTCCAGTGTAGGTCTGTAGTCTAGTGTAGCTTTCTCTGTATTGTTTTGTTTTCCGTAGTTCAGTCTAGTTTTTGTACTGTGTCACGCAACTAAATGGTCCCTTAAAACGTTGTCTCATTTTTATTATGTACTGTACCAGCAGTTATGGTCGAAATGTCAATAAAGTGACTTGACTTGAGAGGAATCATACTCGAAAAACCAGAACATCACCATAAGTGTCAATGAGGAATCTGCCTCGAATAATATCTGTACGCAGAAAACCCGTGCCAATCAAAATAAACTTGAGAAGATGAAACAGAAAGCACAAGAGTTAACAAAAGTAGATACAAAGAGTAGGTGCACAAACACGCAGGCCATGAAAGAGACTTCATCCATCCGAAAGGCCAGTTCTGCGTCTGAATTATGCAGTCAACAATCTTATAGTTATCCATAAGATACCAAATTTTCCTCTCATTACGGATTGATATAATTTTTATGGATAATTTAATTTCCCTATTACCTCTCTGTCCGGTTTTCTATCGTCAACAACTCTGGATACATTATACTTGATACATAATTCCTGAGAATATGCCTGATATTTAAATGGATTATAAAGAGCGGAGGCCAAATCAGAGATCTGCACAGCAGCAAAATTTAAACAGAATAAATTCTGTAGATGCTGGGAATTCAAAACAATACAAACAGAATGTTGGAGGAAATCAGCAGGCCAGGCAAACTCTATGGAAATTAATAAACAGTCGACATTTCGGACCGAGACTCTTGTTCAGTATCAAACTGATAATGAAATTTCACAGTGATTTTTAATCTTTGCTTCCTGCTTTTAGCTACTCTTCTTTTCCATTTAATATATTACCCCAGTTAATTTGAACTGCGGCGACACATGCAATCAGCTGGACAAACTCAGCAGGTCAAGCAGAAACTATCGAAATGAATAGAATCGTCGTTTCGGGCCAAGACACACTAGGGGACCTGATGATGTGACTCTATCCGAAACGTTGATCCTATTCTTTTTCATTGTTGATGCCTGGACTGTTGAATTCTTCCAGCATTGTGTGTGAGTAAATGTGTGTGCGAATGCGTGTGTGTTTTCCCTCTGGATCTACAGTATCTTCAAAATTCCTGTGCTTCTGATTATATCACGGTGTGAAATGCAATATGTTACATGGAGTCGGAGACTCAGTCACAATCATTTGGATCTGTGATCCATTGCTCAGTAAGGGTTGTTTTATTTTAATTTGTGCAGGGTGGTGTGTATGCTTTATCTTATTTAAACAAATGGAGCTTATCTCAAGGATGGGAGATGTCAGATTTTCAGATGTGGCTTCATACGGTTATCAGGGGAAACGAGTTAAGTTACTGGACAGGCGGAGTGTGATTGAAGGGGAGCAGACTGTAGAAGGCTTGAACCCCCTCTGTTCTTCGCTTGTAAGAACTGCAGGGCCCAACTCTGCTGCCTTAGAGGGCCTATGGAATGAATAACTTGACTTGTATGCACGGCATTGTCTGAGGAACAGACTTCACTTTTCCATGCGAATTCTGGAAATTACGACTGGTCTCCGAACACCTCATTATAATTTATAAAATATCAGCAAAAATGGTAATTCATCGGATATCAGCAATCCGACGGGAATTCCGAAAGGACATCTGTGGAGCGTATGACTGATGTCACGTTTAACGGTGGAAGCCCTGCATTCAATATTCACCTTCCGGCTCCATATAGATTGGAATTCAATCCCATGATCGCTCTTGGGGAAGCAAAAGGAATTCTTTCTTTTTGAGAATTCGCAATACCCTTCTGCCATATTTACTCTGCGTCAGATATGTCAATAGCGAGTGCGCCATATAATGTCCTTACTTATTATGAATTCATTTCCCAGGGCTGAAGAGGTGATAAGGAAATGGAATCTTAGATACCTTCGCCATTGATCCTGGTGTGCCGATTACATCCCCTGTATGGCTGCCTTCTATCGCTAACACTCGGCAGATTTTACTTGGAGAAATTCACTTTTCCACCGACAATTTAAACGTTTATGCCGAGTACGACTTCCGACGCAGTAACAATAATTTTAGACTGAATAGTCCGCCATGGTTGGTCCTAAGCAGGGCTGCAAAAAGAAAAGATTTGGGCATGGGGCTCGCATCCCCAACCCGTAAACCCCACAGCTGTAGAAACGCCAAGGGAAGATCCAAAGACCCTATCAATGGGAGATGAAGGATCTGTCGGCGTTCTGTACTCCAGTGGGGGTGAATGGTTTGAGACGAAGAAAAAAAATATTTGCATTGCAGCTGATACGCTTAATTTGGTGTGATGAGAAATAAATCTGCAGAGGCAGTATTGATTCGGAAAATAAATTTATCATTGGACATCCCGGTAAGGCGTCAACCTGATGCGTTTTAATTCTTCCATGCATTTAACTGCTTTACGATGTTTCTACAGCGACCACAGAACAGAAAAAACAGGCACTAAAAGGGCGCTCACTGAAATGCTGTTCCGCCATCCTTTCCCGAAAGATGCTGCGAGGGATCGCAACAAGTACGTGGTTGTAAGTTATACGGTACCTTTCACTTGCACGTGATTCCTATCATGCAAATCAGTCGCGTGTTGCACAAGTGGTTGTTGCTCCGGAGTGTGCGGAGTACAAAGAGTGATACCACCAGAAATACCACAACATCTTAAAACTGAACGTAGTTTCGGGATTTAATTGCGTGCGTGTGCGAGCAAACTGTTTAGACTTACTTTCATAATATATCGTGTCGTTCCAAGAGCAAAGGCAAAGATGTGATTAGTCTTATTTGTCACATATATATCGGCACATACAGTGAAATGCAATGTTTGGTTTAACAACCAGCTCAGTCCGAGGCAGCCGCAATTGTCGTAATACTTTGGACGTCAGAATATCAAACCCATAACTAATGTATACACTCAGTGCCAACTTTATTAGTTATTGCTGATGGTCAATGCAAATATATAATCAGCAAGTCCCGTGACAGCAACTCAATCCAAAAAGGAATTCAGATATGTTAAAGAGTTTTGTCTATTGTTCAGACCAAACATCAACATGAGGAAGAAACGTCATCTAAGTGGCATTAAACATCACATGGTTTGCGTATCTCGGAAACTGCTTATCGCCTGCATTTTTCTGGCACAAAATTCTCTGAAGTGTACAAAGAACGGTGGGAAAAATTAATAAAAGCCAGTGAACGACAGTTATGTGGACGAAAACATCTTTTTAATGAGAAAGGTCAAAGGAACATGACTATACTGATACGAGCTGACAGGAAAGCGACAACAACTGAAATAACCATGCGATACGAAAGTGATGTGCGGAATAACAAACAGAGGGCTCAATAAAACTGAGTTGGGTCCGCAAACACCAAACTTTAAGTCACTACCAAGATGTGAAGTTGTTGTAGGCCTAACAAGGCAGGACTAAGAGTCGCTTCGCGGTGTAGTTTACCAGCGAAGAGAGCAAAGCTTACCGACTTTGGCTCAAGAGGCTTCGGTGAGGAGTCACCGTTGAGTGGCCGGTAAAGCTTTTGTAGCAGTTCAATAAAAGTCACGAAACCACAACTAGTTAAATGAAGTAAGGAAGATGCAGGATCAGGTGATGTGATTCAGCGTCTTCCAGCAATTGTACTTCCTCAATGAAAGAAGACTACAGTGCTCTTCAAAATGGTCACCCGTCACTCCTCCTCCCGATACCACCACCACCCACTCACGCCTCCTCCTCCACGAGACCCAATGATCGCACCAACTGCACTACATCGCAAAGAACACAAATCTCAGCAGCAATTTGCGTGAGTGCAGCTATATAAAAGGTGTCTCGGCACCCCTGTTCCCAACTGAGAAATGACGAGGTCCAGAGCTGCATCAGCCCCACCTATAAACACAAGCTGACTCCTGGCTGTTAAACCCTATGAACCACCATCAGTGTTGGATTAACTGGATTGATCAGTGTCTGATGGTAGAGGTGGGTTTGATTGGGAAGGATAATGTCCGAGTTTATTAACAAACTGCTTTGCAGCTCTCAAACCCAAACTCCCATAACTCAACACCGACAGCTATACCCCTATCCACAATTCGATCTCACTGGTAAAAAGGTATGGATGAGCTGGCGTACATAATTAGTTATCTCGACTCACTACCACAATAATACAATCCCCGGCTGCAATCTTCCTTCCTTCCGCGATTTCAATATCACCTAATTCCATCTCTGTGAGTAAGCCAACACGCACCTTGATAAGTACTGTATACTAATCGACTCCCCACCTCTGGGTAAATAGCCCCACGGCCGTGTGGACAGCCTTGGAAGAGACGAAGGCTACGGAAATAAACACAGTAGCAAATCCAGAGTGGAGCTCCTAAGCTGGTTGGACGTCACTAAATATACTCGGCACCTCCTGGAGTCAAACTGGCGCCAGACGTATTGTTTCACAAGCTTTCCTTTGGAAAGGCGAGAGGGTGATCTTGACGAATGGGATCTTAGGATCTGCATACTTTCCGGCTAGGCTTGAGTTGATGATTATCATTACCCATTGACCTTCGACCAATCAACCAACCAATCCACTCGTGCGACAAGAAAATATAAAGTTCCGTGGTCTTTACTAAATGAAGACATCGCTCTTTCTATTTCCAAATGGCCGTGGTGTGCCGCTAATTGGAGGTGCTCCCGGAAGCACTCTGGCATTGCCGGGCTCCAACATGACTGTCTTTCGGTTGCTCACTTTCCACTACATTCATTCTGCACTATTGCCTATTTTGGCCCCTCTCCTACAGGAGAAGACCCATCCATCAGGGACTACACAATATGGTTTCATTAATTAGTGGGATATGGGTTTCATCCAACGAGGAGAAATAGAATCTGAGAAGTCCACCCTCACTGAACTGCAGTTCAATTTAAGCTCATACATTAAATTTCATTTAGTCCACTGAAATACTGCTAGGCCAGACTTTACTTTCCCTCGACTAAATTTCAAGTTGAACTCAATTATATTGTGATAACTAACTCCCAAGGGTTCTTTTACCTTAAGATCCCTAATCATCCCCGGTTCACCTCCAATCCAGTACAGCTGATTCCCTGTTTGCTCAACGACAAACTGCTCTAACAATCCATCTCGTAGGCATTCAACAACCTCACTGTCCTGAGATCTTTTTCCAACCTGATTTTCCCAATCGGCCTGCATGTTGAATTTTCCCAAGACTTCCAAAACTACCTTTTTGACACGCGTTTTCTAATTCTGTAGTAATCTATGGTCCACATCCCAGCGACTGTTGGGAGACCTGTATATAATTGTCATCACGGACCTTTTATCCTTGCAGTTTCTTAACTCAACCCACAAAGATTCAACATTTTCCAATCACATCTTTCCACTTTTTTGATGCCATTCTTTACCAGCGCAACCAGGAGACCCCCTGTGCCTACCTTCCTATGCCTCCGATACAACGTGTAACCGTGGGCATTCTTCTCCCAACTACAACCACTCTTCAGCCACGATTATGTAATTGACATAGCTGACAATCTGTTATAGTGCAACAAGATCATTTACCTTATTTCTTATATTCCGTGCATTGAGATATAAAACACTGAGTGATGTATTTGTTACCCTTTTAGATTCATTCCTAATGCACTGATAATCACCCTCCTGTCTGTAACTATATCCGATCATCTGGCTATCCTTCCTGCACACTAAATGAACGCCATCTTTCATTTCTCATTATACATCCCATCCTGGTTCCCTTCAATCAAATTCCCAACTCCCCTCCCCGCCCTCAAATTCGTTTAAACCCTCCCAGTACCTCCGACAAACCTGCTGCGAGAATATTGGTCCACCTTTGGTTCAAATGCAATCCACCACTTTTGAATTAGAATCATGCTTAAGCATGTGACGTGAAATTTATTAACTCAGCAGCAGTCCAAAGCAATATATCATATGGGAAAAAAACTACACATTGTACAACCTGTCAGAATGCTGTCCACGGTTGTTGAGTGCATTTGTGACATATCAAATCTCTTCTAATGAGGTATAGCCGCTGCCTTCCCTTCTTTATAACTGCATCGATATGTTGGGACCAGGTTAGAACCTCAGAGATCTTGACACCCCGGATCTAAAAACTTCTCACTCTATCCACTTCTGATCCCTATTTGAGAACTGGTAAGGGTTCCTTCGGTTTACCCTTCCGGAAGTCCACAATCAAATCTTTTGCCTTACTGACGCCGAGGGCGAGGTTATTGCTGCGACCCACTCCACTAGTTGACATGCCTTACTCCTGTACGCCCTATCGTCACCACCTGAGTTACTAGCAATAATGGCTATATCGTCAGCAAATTTATAGATGGTATTTGAGCTATGCCTAGCTACGTAGCCATGTGTATATATAGAGTAAATCAGTGAGCTAAGCGCACACCTCTGAGGTGCACCGGTATTGATCGTCAGTGAAGAGGAGATGTTACCACCAATCCGCACAGATTGTCGTCTTCCGGTTAGGAAATCGAGGATCCATTTGCAGAGGAAGGTACAAAGGCCAGATTCTGCAACCTCTCAATCAGGATTGTGGAAATAATGGTATTAAATGCTGAGCTAAAGTCTACGAAGAGAACCTGACATAGGTGACTGCGTTGTTCCAGATGATCTAAAGCCGTGTGAAGAGCCATTGAGATTTCATCTGCCGTTGACCTATTGTAGTGATAAGCAAATTGCAATAAGTCCATGTCCTTGGTAAGGCAGGAGGTCAGTCTAGTCATGACCTTTCATCATGTCATCACTGTAGATGCGAGTGCTACCGGGCGATAGTCAGTAAGGCAGCTCACAATGTTATTATGAACACGTGATACCTCCCCCAGAAGAGATTCCAATGTTCCTGAAGACATGCCCAATAAACCAGCTTCACATCCACACATTGATTTGCCAAATCATCCTGTTTCTACCCTCAGTGGCGCATAGCACAGGGAGCAATCCAGAAATTACTACCCCGGAGGACCTGCTTCTCAGCTTCCTCCTAGCTCTCTAAATTCTCTTTTCAGGACCTCTCCGCTTTTCCTTCCTATCTCATTGGCACCAATCGGTACGAAGATGTCTGGCTGCTCTCCCTCGCTCTCCAAAATTTTGAATACGCGATCCGAGACGTCCCTGACCGTGGCGCCTTAGAGGCAACATACCATACGGATGTCCTGTTCACGTCCACTGAAACTCCTGTCTGTTCCCTTGACCATTGAGTCCCCTATCACTACCGATCCCCTCTTATTCCTCTTTCGCTTCTGAACCATGGAACCATGCTCAATGCCAATAACCCGGTCTCCGTGGCATTCTGTTGGGAGGTCATCCCACACAACAGATTCCAAAACGGTATACTTATTATTAAGGAGAATGACCACGGGGGTGCTCTGTGGTAACTGACTATTTATATTTACAGTTCTCTTAACAGTCATGATCTTGCCATTGACTCACAGGTCTCAGAAAACGCAGGAGAAATCAAAAGTCTCTGGGCAGCATTCAGGACATGAAAGGCGCTATGGAAATGCATGGCCGACTCTTCGCACAGTTGCCCACATTTTCAGAATGGATGTATAGAAATTGTCATCAAGTCCAAAACATCTCGCATAGGTCATATTAAAAATAACTGTGAGCTACATAAACAGCCATCAAATAAGCAGAGTCATAGAATCAGCACGGAAACAAGTCTTTCAGTCCAACTGATCCATGCTGATCAAGATGGTCCAGACAAATATGTCCTACTTGCCTGAACTTGAACCATATGCTTCTCAACAATTCCTGTGTATGTGCCTTGAACTGTCCTTTTAATGTTTATGTTATACCACTATCAACCAATTCCACGTAGGTACCACCCTCTGTGTAAAACGTTGCCCGTAATGTTCCTCTTCACTTTCCCCAATAACTTGACACCTGTGCTCTCCATTTCTTGATAATCTAACTCTGTGAGTAAAGACTTTCACTACATGTTTGCACTTCATGAATTTATACCCACTGTAAGAGCGTTTCTCAGTCTCCCACGATTTAAGGAATGAAGTCCTGTGCCGTATAACCTATACATGGAAGTCGCCCCGCGAGTTGTAACATCCTAGCAAACCTTTTCTGCACTCTTTGCGGTTTAATAACATCTTTCCGAACAGACTGATCTTCAAGGATTTTCAAAGACAACAGTCTCTAGAGTTTACGGAGTCTGCAAAGGAAATCAATTAAAAGCATCAAGTGTGCGGCAATTCTGTGGGCGCCAACGCCTTGTTTCTGAGAGGGATTAGTGGAAAATAGCCAGACTGGCTCTAGATGACTGGACAGCAACAATATTTCAAATAACCACGCGTTACAACAATGGTGTGCGAAAGAGCGTTTATGAACGCACAATACGTCGAATCCTCAAGTGATTCAAAATTCAAGAACATGCACTTAGTGGACACTTAATAGGTTCACATAATAAAATGACCATTGAGTGTATGAAAGCTAGCGTGCCAAAAGTGGTTGCAAATTAATTCACTGTATTACTATATTTGGTGAGGTGCAGTCTGAAGCGGGGGCGGGGGGGGTGGTGGGGATCGGGGGCGGTGTAATTATCAACGTACGGATCAAAGAATGAATTGCTAATAATTCTTCCATCTCAAGGCTTCTCCCTCTTAGCCGACCCACACCTCTCCCCCAACTATCCAAAAACAACAAAAAACAATTCACTGAAGATTAAGAATGTTGAATGTATTTCCATGAAGCTTTCTGGTTCTGATCTACACAATATTACAGGCTTTGGAAAAGGTACAGACGTAAGTTTTATTAGGGTGGTACGAGAACTTAGAGATGATACCGAATGAAAAAAAAAGTACAAAGAGGAAAACAACTTTATCAAGCTGTTTGATGGGAGTGAGCAACACGCACACAAAGTGCTGAAGGAATTCAGCAGATCAGGCAGTATCTATGAAGGGGAATCAACAGTCGATACTTTGGGCCCAGTCCTTTCATCAGAGCATCTCCATAGAAGCTGCCTGACTTAATGATTTTCTCCAGCATTATGTTTGTGCTGCTCCGGATTTCCAGCACCCGTTGATTACATGGACAACATTTTTTTTTCAGAAGTGTTGCTTCCTCGTGTCAAGGAGGATCGACCCGATGCAAGAGCGCAAATACAACGAACACAATAAAACAAACAATATTTTATCAAACTTTACTCTTTATTCCTAGCATGCTACGGGGGAAGTTGCAGACTTATCTCCGAAAGAGTTCTGTCGGACACCAACGTCTTCATAACACTGACCATCACGTATGCAGGAAATCTTACAATTACGCGAGTTAAGACAGTTTTGGAATAGTTTCGATCACATGTTAATAGTTTCGACCATATGCTAATATACTATTAGATGTAAAATCATCATTGATTAGTTATATTTATTTTCCACCAAAGCTAGACTGGATACAACATCAGTTCCTTATATTGACACCTTCCCCTTTCTGTCGAACGTTCTAGTCCCTACCCTATCTTTCCCATATTTAGTTATAACTTGAGGTGCATTAGCATTTTCAGAGATCAATGTCTAGTACGTCACCTGTTGCTGGGTAGGATTTCTTTCTGATTTGCTCAGCGAAAGTATTGATTATTAGGTAATCATTGTTCTTAGTCTATACCCGTATTTACCTATCCCTCTACTCTATCATTCCCTCATTTTATCATATCATTATAACCAATGAAATGGGGGCCTTTCCGTGAAATTTCCAAACCCAATATTTACGCAAGTCATTATCACATAGCAGACAATAGTTATAACAATGAGAACAATTAGCACGTGCAGTCAATAAGACCCTCAAGTTCCTCCCAACAACCATCCTAACCAATTATCCCCTTTCTTAGAATCCTGCTTGAAGTCATCCATTTGTTTCTTAATAGACTGGATGGCATGGCTTACATTGTATGATTCATCAGTAACATGGGTGATGCATTTGTCTCCGACCATGGTGCATACCCCTCCCCCCCCCCCTTTGCTGGGCCAAATAATAATCCATTTCATACCTGGTTTGTTCTGCGTAGAGTCTTAACTCCAGCAATTCGCTGTTAACAGCCTCCAGGCCTTCCACCGTACTGTTTTCCAATGCCCTTAGCCCACAGATGAGTTAATTACGGTACTTTGCAGCCGTGGTTCCTGCCGAACCCCGAGAGAGAGAGAGAGAGAGAGAGAGAGAGAGAGAGTACTCAGAAACCCATGGACCAGAGAAGAACCCAGAGTAACAGTCAGCACAGAATTCTTTACTCACGGCTGGAGCTGTCAGTCGTCGCCGAACATGGGCCTTCTAGGGGCAGGGAACTGAGAGTGGTCCAATTGTTCCTACCGCAAAGTGGGTAGGTACAGTAGTGGAGTCCATACTATAGGTGCCGTTAAACAGGAACACGTATCCGGTCTTGGCCCAGTAGCAAGAATTCTTTCGAATTATTATTTTATCTTACCATAAGTGCTCCTTGCAATACAGGGAGGAGTATACATAAATCCCTGAACCAGCTGACACATGAGTCCCATTACAATATCCACATACATACTGAATTCCCTCAGAGACGGGCACGCATTGTTCTTGGATAAAATCGCAAGAGAATATCCCCTTGTCTATCTTATGTCGGTGGTCCAAACAACGTCTCTTCAGGCAAGGTATTTCCCGGGGTACTCTGGCGAAAGCGCATCCCCATCCTTTTTTTGTGAAACGGAAGGGATAATCCCTGGTGCTTCGACAGCGAGTACTCGGTATCCATTCTTTTCCGTCCCCCACTTCATGCCGTTCGCGGATCCCCAAACACACAGGGTCCGCGACATAGTTATCCCCTATTCCCTCAATACATTTTCCCCTAGTCCCTTTTCGAAACTTTCCTCTATCCCTTTATATTCTGCCCCTGATCTGTCCTCCACTATTAGGTCATGTTCTATCCAGAATAGGCCTGATGGGTTAGCTACAAACAACACTTCTGCAGACTGGACCAAAAGATAATATGCAGTATGGCAACCATGCAGCCGTTGGTGTGCTCGATAAAACAAGTTGACCTCTGAAGAATCAATTGCAACACACAACAAAGAAATAGTCCATAAATGGTTAATTGCGGCCAGGGAGCCATCTTTTACAGTCAGTAAGATGTATCCAGCGTTCCTCGCCTTGTACTTTAACCTCCGTCGGCGTTTGAAGTCGTATCTGGAACGGACATTTCAATCGGTGTCCAAGTTTGGGATGCTCCCAATTCCTGATCATTACTGAATCTCCAGTTTTCAACCCCGGCCACTCCGTTCCCTACCCTCCATAATCCTTAGGGGTATTCTTTACCTGGGAGTGGAGAAACTATAGAGAGGATGTTAGTTGGCGAAAGTAGTTCTGCAATTCATCCCCCATGACATTAAGGTCAATTTGGGTGGGAGGCTGCTTGATAACGTCCCATGGGGTCCTTCCAGGACGTCCATAAACAGTTTCAGCGGCAGATACCGTCTATACCCA